>NC_062189.1:13667546-13712546 GCF_912470025.1 Vespa velutina
TACAAGAGTGAACGAAACGATTCTCGTTGCTTATTTCTATCTCTCTTTTTCTTATTCTCCCTTTATCACTTTTCTCTTTCAACGTTTTTTTCTTTAACGAAGATGGAAAGATACGGTAGGAGTATCAATTTTGTCGAATTAAAATCCATGTATGTACGTATGTACATATGTTATCCTTGCTAGATCGTAAAGTAACTCATAAAGAGGCGATTTTCTCTGGTAAATTGCCACGATTTTAGTTTCGACTTTAAATTCGTCAATTTAACATTTTTAAATTTAAACATTTTTTTTTTTTTTTTTTCTTTTCAATCCTTTTTCTTTTTATTTACAAAACATTGCTAAGATCTTATTCTTATTTGTTCGTAGAAATGTATTCCTCCGTTTATACGTCTTTAGACGAAAGTTTTACTTTTTGGATTTACGTTGTTATTAACACTTAGAAACGTGAGACACATATTTCTTCTTAATTCTTTACGTTTTATATAGACTTTCATCGATAAAAAGGGAACGTCTCCGAGCGATAACACTCTCGGCCGAGGTTGGAAGTTCTGTAACGTTCGTGTTTCTATGGCGTGTAAACGTTCTGGCCATGGGCCAAGACTACGACTAACGAAATCGGCACGTTTATATCGAACAATGTTCTCGGAATAATGAACAACCTGTAGGATATTATAGAATGCGTTCTATTACGATTCTAAGTGTTGGACGTGAAGATAAAAAGAGATAGAGATAAAGAGTGAACGAGAGAAAGAGAGAGAAAGGGAGACAGAGAAACAAAGAGTGGGAGGAAGAGAGGACTGGGATCAACGATTTTCCTAATAATCAGGTAAATCGTCGAGATATTACGAATCGTGCCAGATAGAAATTTATATTTTCTTGTATCACGGATTTATCGGCGAAGCTTTGTTTCTTATTACATAATCCTCGCGAATTCGCACCATAGAAGATTACCCGAGGGTACGCGTGTACGGTGCAGTTCGTTTAACGAAACATATTTCATTCCTATTTTCCGTAGCATTTTAGTGCTTATTTACCTGTCTATTAAAAGGAATTATTACGTTCATAAATCAAAGATCCGTTCGTTAGAATACGTATGGCGTACGTAAAAACACGTAATCCCACAATGTTAACATAATATGTACATAGATGCGTATGTATGTATATACATATATATATATATATATATATATATACATACGTATATTATATGTACATAACAGAATGTACATTACTTTGATAAAAAGGAAGGGAAGCGTGTACTTTTGCATTTCTTTTTTTTCTTTTCTCTTTCGTCCGTCGTTCGTCCTCTCTCTCTTTCTTTCTCTCTCTCTCTCTCTCTCTCTTTCTCTCTCTCTCTCATCCTCTGCTTATATATCTTTCTTTTTCTTTCTCTCTTTTCTCGCAAAGCGAAAACGCCTCGCACACTTGCTCGTACAGTCGCAGCGTTACTATGCCGCGAAAGTAATTAGTATTTACGTCAGTTTCAAAAGCACGTCGGTGCGCCTTTCTTTTATCGCACGAAAGTATGTTTTAACGTGACATAATGCAGAGTGCTACGAACTTTGTCGGAAGTCTCATAAAAGCACCATGATAGCTGGACCTCGTTTCGACCTAGACTCCGATGTATGTACATATACATGTATCTAGGTATCCATATATTCAAGTGTATACGCACTTACGGATGGGGTGGTTTGACGTGTTGGGTGGATACGTGTTGGCTTGCCTATATACACATTCACGAGGGAACAGATCGTAGGCATGCGCGCGAGTGCATTCATGAGGATATCATCGGGTCTGCGAATGGGTGTTGACCGTGCCCTATACCGGTTAGCTACTAAACAGAAATTAATGCTCCGTGTTGCACACGCGTCTTGAATGGCGTTAATGGTAAAATGCAGCTGACCGCAATTCTCTTTAGATCGATGAATCGTCGGTCATCGATCGAAGGAGAGAAATCGTCTAACTGTATTCTCTTGACTAAAGCGAACTTTAGTAAGGATATATACATATATGATATGAGTACATTGACAATGAGAAGCGTATAGAATTATATTTTGAGTGCATATATATATATATAATTTCTGAATTGCACAATGATACTGTTTACTGTAAAATAGAAAGTCGATGAAATAGAAAAGACATTCCAAGTACACGTTATTATTATTATTGTTTCTTGTTATATCCTACGGGCATATAATTCGAAATACAAACGATAGGGTATTTGAAAGAAAAAAATAAACATTGAAAGAACGTCTGTGTTATCGACATTGTAGACAAATAGAGGAGACTTTCTGTGGTACATATACGCTCCAATTACGACGTCCAAAGGGAATCCTGGATACGACACATAGATTCGTTTCTGATCCAAATCGGATCTAGATCCAATTTTAGAATCTATTCCCGAGAGAAAACCGGTGATCGTTTGTACGAGCGTCCGTCTACCGGTGGAGAGTTAAGTTAAAACGCCCCGTGACCCATGCACACGTGGTTACTCATAGTAGATAAAAGGGAAAGGGTGAAATCGGTCGTAAAGCGTAAGCTTTTACACTTTTGACTTTAGCCGGTATCTTCTTGCTCTTATACAGCGCCGGCGTGCATCTACAGAATCGCATTCCGCTACATTCAGTATTCACCAAGCTCATGAGCAGCAACGTTATATGACATAGAGATGTGCGACGTTTTATCGACGCTAAAGGTAGCATACATTCTTCTCTTCCAACATCCGAGATACAAATGGAATTAAAGAGGTATTTGAAGCTTTCTCTTTTACTCTTTTATTTTCTTTTTTTTGTTTTTTTTTTTTTTTTTTTTTTAAGCTACGACCGCAGGGAATTTCTCCTGTTTTCGACCAAGCGAAAATGTAACAAACAATTGGTTCTATATTACGATTCAGTTTGATTTTTAAAATGGAATGAATTAATATTAAAATATGAACAAAATCGTAGAGAGTCGATCGCAGAGAGTAAACCAGGTCATCTATATTTAATTAGGGAATTTACATATAATATATTTATAAAAAAAAGCACCGAAAAAAAGAAATCTTTTTGGCTCTATTTTATATCCTTCAAAAAGAAGATAGATTCTTTTTATCGATTTTTTTTATACATAAATAAGTAATTAAATAAATAAAAAGGCTGTTGTAAAATAAATTAACAAACTTAATTTGTCTCATAGCTAGAGAAAAAATTCACATGTTGTGAATATTCGTTTGCTTTGACTCTAAGAATTCGATTCGTCAAATTAGTTAGAAAATAGTTTTCCAATACCATATAAGGATTACATAAGAGCTAGATAAATTCTTAGAATTTGTCTCATCCTTTCTCCGTTCTTTTCATTTTAGCAGCGATCGTTTCGTTCATTATTCGTTCGTACTAGTTTACGTGCCATTAACGTGTAAGCAATAATTTACCGAAGACCAAGATTCCTTGGTATCTTCGTTAGCAATCAGAAAAATTCCTCGAGAAAGATTCCTAGTAAGATCCCGTCCGTACGAGTAGATGGAAAGCTTCATGCATCTCACGCACACTGTTATCTGATCTACGCTATTCGAATTTATGAATTAGAACGATCAATCTATTCTTCCTCATTGAATCTTTGAAATGAATAGATAAATAAATAAACATACATATGAAGTAGGTCGTAGATTCCTCCCTTCCTCCTCCTCCCTTTCTCTCTTTCCCTTCTTTTTTTTCCTGTTCAAAGGAACATGACATTTTTACATTCCACGATTTTAGTACCGTTTGATCGACGTCGTTGTTAAGGCAACAAAGGTTTAAAGCGTTGTCGTGGTAGCAAAGTGTTTTCACCTCGAAGAAGACCGAGAGAGAGGGGGAGAAAGAGCGAGAGAGAGAGAGAGAGAGAGAGAGAGAGAGAGAGAAGGAACTAAAAGTCACGAACTTGAAACCACGAAAACAAGGAATGCCGTGTAGTACGTTTACCGCGAAGCCGAGAGTCAATGCGTATAATCTTGAGTCTTGTCCCGTTTCTTCTTTCCTTTTCATCTCTCACACCTTAGTAACTTATACAAAAATGGCATTCCAAGGTATGTCGGTACGTTTAAAGCGCAAATTGGGCTTTAAACTATTTTCGATTTAGCGTCGTCTACTTGATTCTAATGAACTCCCGACGATTTCGGTCGACAAATACCGATGACTTTACCTTCGCTATTTACCTCCTACTCATCCTTCATTCTCCGAAAGGAGGAGTCACCGTTTGGAAAACTTCCTGGAGAGGAATTTAATTAATGGTGACATGGTTTGTATGATGTTATTCGGAATGGCATCGTCCTTCGGCACGTTGGCCCTTCTGTTCCAGATATGAAGCGGATTTAAATGAAAAGTGTCGTGAACTTTTACTACGGAGCAATCCTATTTCCCGAGCTAATTAAATTTAGTACTTGGATCGAATTTCGAATGTCACATTGCGTATACTTAAACGTTCGACGTCCCTGATAATTACGAGTATCACGAGTAACGATACTATGATCGTTCTTTCGCGATCATTCTTCATGAGCAACATTACGTTTCATGGATTTAATGTAATATCTATTATGGGATACGCCATAGAGTCTTGTCTTTTTGATTTAATATGATAGAAAACTTTTAAAAGGGTCAACGTAATTGCGTAGTTACGGAAAATGCTTCTTTTTCGGGAAAGATTCGTTTATCTCAACGTACTTTTAGATCGATAGAAATTTTTTTTGTGATTAGGGTCGACGTCGTCATCATTTTCTTTTAACGTAATCGGTATCAATTATTCTTCGTACGACATTTTAAGGGAAAATAAAAGAATAGAAGGATCAAGCCGCACGAAGAATTAGTTTTCTTTCGAGCATATGAACGATTACGAACGGACGGATATCTTTCGTCTCGTTGTTATACATATATAAAAAGTAAAAAATTAAAATTAAAGGTGAATCTTTATTTGAACGAGATGTTCGGTGAATCTCCTCGCAAACCCTCGTTGCTATAGTTACGATGAAAGCGGACAGGAATATCGACCGAGGAACTGTACCAGACGGACCTCCTCGGCTTGGGTGGCTAAGTTGGAACGAGAAGAATAATAGAAAGGGAAAGGAAAGGGTAAACTAGGAAGGGAAAGAAGAAAAAGGTAATTAGTTAATTCGCTCAAGTATAATTAAGCGAGGAACCGGCTGGTTGCCGCTATTGCTCCTACTTTTTCGTCCTTCGGTCTGCCTTTATTTCCACTCTCTTTCTTTCGAATCCCTTTTATTTCTCTCGAATATTGACGTTTCATTTCAAAATGCATCCTGATCTCGTGAAAATCGCGATTCGAAATTATGAGAGATTTTCTTCTGTAGGTATACTCGAATGCGAGAGAAGTGCAGGTCTATGTCAAGACTAAGTGAACGAATGAGAAGAGAGAGAAAGAGAGAAAGAGAGAGAGAGAGAGAGAGAGAGAGAGAGAGAGAGAGAGAGTGAAGAGGAAAGAGATTCGCTTTCTCGTGGATTCTCTGGAGCAAGATGGCGTCGGTAGGAATGATAAATCGCAAAGCGCAGGAAAGATCTCGAGGACTTCATACATTTTCGCGACGGGGTGCTGCCGTGAACTCGGAGCTTGCGTGATGAACAGCCCGGTCTGGACCATTCCCGTTGAAATCACGTTAACTCGACGATTCTCGCGCGGTGCAATCCGTAAGCCGGCTTTTCAGAGAATTAAGGTCCCACCACAGATATTTCGTCGAAGAGGGTCGGATCGGTAATACGGGAAGGGTCTCAAGGCTCGTTCGGCGTACGTCGCAAATCCAAGAGAAATCGTTCTCCGGGGTACTGTGAGGCTAGCTGAAATGGTCGATTATTTTTCGTAACTTCGGAACAAAGTGCAATCAGCGTTCGTCCCCGGGATAGGTAGAATGTCGCACCGGGGTAATCGCGTTTGTCGTTTCGCGAAAGGCGCGTCGTTTTTCGACAAAATCAATGGAGAAGCTTGTAATACATAGCTACATTCATTCGTTCATTCGTTCATTCGTTCATTCGTTCATTCGCTTGCTCGCTCGCTCATTCGTTCGTTCATTCGTTCGTTCGTTCGTTCGTTCGTCGAGATATTTCGCGATTCGCGGAGCATCGTTCGGGAACGCTGCTCTTCCTCCGTACGCTAAATTGCTTCGCCACTGACAAATTACCATGTGGAGCTCGCGTGTGCGCGCGTGCTCTCTCTCCCTCTCCCTCTCTCCCTCTCTCGCTCTCTTTCTCTTGCTTTCTCACACATCGTTTCTATGTAACTCGTAACTCGCGAAACGATGCATTCAACGTACGAAAGAGAGAGTGAGAGAGAGGGAGAGAGAGAATGAGTAAGGAAAAAAAGTTTACGCGGACGTAACACAAAAATTCGATGCCGCGTGAAATCTTCGTTAAGCTTTCTAATCGATCAATGTCTTTGTGACTCGATATATCCTATAAATTTACGAGACACGATTATCAACGCGCGTTTTGTGAAGTTTAGTAGTTCCGTTTTGTAAGCACCGAGGAGTCCACGAGGTACATATTATGGTGGAAGCGAGTTGGCTGTGCATGTAAGCGCCATGACTCCTTCTACCGGCACGTTGAAATAGCTGTTCTCCTTGATGCATGGCTCCCAGATGAAGTGCGTCTTGCGACTAGACTTTCAAGCAAGGAAAATGATCCCCCTCCCTCCTTCCCGCAGAAATTCTTTGCCAACACGTTGAAGAAGTTTGTAAGGCAAATATTTTAGCATGGCGAAGTGTATCAAAGTAGGAGAGGCTAACTTGTTAAACTGTTTAAAACGCAAGGATCCATTTCGCTATCCAATATCAAGGGAGTCGTGTTTGAGCGACGAAAAACCACAGTATCGTGCTACTTCTTTTTTATTCGTAGATTGTAAAGAAAACTACGAACGATGGAGGTATATCTACATATAATATTTTTATTTTTTTCAGAAAATTATATCGTATTATATTAATTTTTTAAAAGCACCGATTTATGTTCCTCTTATCGTACGAAATTATTTCATTAAATTATATTTAACCATGATTAAGAAGAATTGGTAAGGAAAAAAGAACTAAATAATCATAGAGGAAGGACGATCTTTTCAGTTATGGTATATTAATTATAATATCATTTTCAATGAGGTTAAGAGAGAGAGAGAGAAAGACAGATTTATTTCTCGGCACGTGCATTCTATTAACTGACAACGCCGTTTTGCCATCCATTAAGAAGAATTTCGAAAGGATCTTTTCAAGTGGCGAGGTTGTATTTTGAGCGACGTTTCCTTCTTATTCTCCCTTCTTTCTCGTGCGAGGTCAATGAAGTGCGTCCCCGACGCTATTAACTTTCCAAACCAACTGCAAACTTTGGCATCTCTTAGGGAAGCACCGCTTTAAAGCAGTACAACCACGATATTAACCTTTTGTTTCTTGGCGCGTGTGCATCTTCACAAAGTGCTTGAGTTTCACTCCCCCTTAGAGAATAGAACGAAGTTGCATCCTTGGTGTCAGTTTCGGTGCTGTGCTATTCGAGAACTTGGAAAGCGTCCACGCGATACTCCGTGAATAGTTCTTTCTCTCTCTTTCTCTCTCTCTCTCTCTCTTCTTCTCTCTCTCTCTTTGAATTTCTACGTAATCCTTTCGTAGAGATAATCGTATGAACGTACTGTGAGCATACATCTAAACGTACGTAGAGAGATGGAGCACACACTTTAAATAGGTAGGTGGCTAGGTAAGTAGATAGGTAGCTCGTACATACATCAATTATGCATGCATCCATCTAACCAGTTGCGTACCGGTGACATCGATGCTAAGTGTGTCGGCATATGCGTGTACATATCGTGCGTGTATACTTGTCAAGTTATATATATGTGTGTATATACGTGCGTGTACTTGCGAGTGCAAGATGCTGCGGTCAAAGCGTCAGGTTGCTTTCCGAGTAGACATGTCTCTTTGATCACTCCACGTTCTCCAGGTTCACGAGCTAACGTACGGATTCACGGCGTCGTAAACGTGCCTCGGTAATGCCACTGGAATAAAGTCGTCCGTGTTGCCGTCTGACTACTCTTCCTCGTTGCTTTGAAAAAAGATAGGAAGCATGGTAAGATAGAGGTGTAAGGGAAACGCCTATTACGTTACCTGTATCAAAAGCGAGAAGAGAAGAAAGATCGATCCGTGGCAGTTTACAATGCGAGGCGTTTGAGATTTCCTATCTAGACAGCATACTTGGCTCGAGAGAATCGAAAGGCTGCCGAGAGTGGTGTAAGAAGAATAAAAGAAGAAGCAGACGTCTCGGCGCGTTTGGTTTCCTCCTCCTTCTGTTTATTAACTTCCGTTCGCCGTAGAAAAGATAAAGAGAGATAAACAGAGAGAGAGAGAGAGAGAGAGAGAGAGAGAGAGGGGTGGGGAGAGAGAGAGAGAGAGAGAGAAAGTGAGAGCCTCCGGAAAAGAATTGTCCGATTGTCCGTGTCGAGGGTATCCGATGGTGGATTTTTCGAACGCCGAGTTATTCCCTTACTGCGAGTGTACTTTTTTATACCCTAGGGCAAGATATTCTCTGTCTATCGTAGTTGTGAAATCGAAATAGGAGTATCGAGAGTTTGTCCAGCACTCTCGGTTGCGTCTATTAATTGTCCAGTTTATTTATACACGCCTGAACGATGGAAGGTAGTACACGTTCTCGAGTAATTGTGTAAAACTTTTTCACATTGAATATCGACGAACGCGTACGCACGGAAGGGGTTTAGAAAGCTATCGGATGTTCAAAGGAGATATAAAAATTCTCCATGTTATTTGATCGAGCATGGTACGTGCTCGCGATTCAGTATCGAATCGTTGGATCGTACGTATGTAAGATGCCTTTTTATTATCTTGTCAATAAGACGCCTTACCATTCTAACACGGACCGAAGGAAATCTATTATTCCTACCTACCTTTACGTTCTGAAAACGTCGAGTCACGGAGAATTTTTCATCGAATATCATCGAATCACGATCGATAGCGGTCTCCCTAGAGCTTTTGAGGTAGCGTGCCGTCCTTAAGACGAAGGCTTCATCTTCGAAAATGAAAGTTCATCGATTGGCGTTATCGATAGGGACGAGTAGAACTCGTCGAATGACGATCGTATCGATCGACGTATCGATCGACCGCCGGCTTACACAACGCCACGATTGACCTGCCACTCGTACGATATCGTATTTCTCTTATCGTTGCTCTCTTTTTCGCTTGATATCCAGCTTCATTCTCTCGAACGTTTCTTCTACTCATGTGTAAATCACGGCGCTTCATTCTGTTATTCCTTTTCTTTCTTTTCTTCTTCTTCTTCTTCTTCTTCTTCTTCTTCTATCAACGTTCTTTGATTTTTTTCTTATTACATCGAATGAGACCGATTGAGACGAGTCATGTTAGTTGCCTTGAGAATTTCTTTAGATCGGCTAAGAAATTCCGATCGATCCTATGGTGAAAACGTTTTGGTCGATTTTGGAAAAAGATACTACGAATATCGTCGCGGATACAAACCGAACGGTCAGAATAATTTAACTTACCTAACGTATTTATCAGATCGCTACGTTTCTTCTTCGTGCGGAGAGACGTCCGTAAAGATAGGAGACCGATTTCGTTCGTTCGTACTTACGTTCCGTCTGTACCGCTTTAATGTACGAGCAGATCGAATCCATCAAGAGTGTCGACGGTAACGTGGTAGGAACGAAGGGTAGGCGACAGTGAAGAAGGAATACCGCAGTTAGAAAGAGTAAAAGTGCGCTTACAGAAGGAAGAATCCGGATAAACAAGTATAAAGCAGCCGCGGGCTCGAGCCGGATGTCACCTTTTATGGTCATCGTAATATGGTTTCATGTGGCTTTCCATGGGCTTCCTATGGGCTTTCCATTTGAATTTTATATCCATCTGCCATTGTCCATGGAGCCACTCTTTCTCTCGTTCCATTCTTTCTTTCTTTATTTCATTCTTTCATTCTTCATTCCTTCTTTCTTTCTTTCTTTTTTCTTTTTTTCTTTCTCTCCTTTCTTCTTCCTTTCTTTATTTCATTCTTTTTTCCTTTCGTTTGTTCGTTCTCGAATCGTTCGGAACCGTCGTCGGCGAGAATCGCACGACATAGTCGACCGCACGCGTCGCATTTCCGAGGGTCCACTTATCGATCCGGCGCCATACCGCGCGCACATTCGACCAACCTGTTTTTTACCGATTTCGTTCACTCGCTGGATTATGCGTTTTGTTCGTTCGGTCAACCGTATCAGGCTAGGTGTCCGCGGTCACGAATGCCATGTTATTCGATCATACTGGTTGGTTCGTTGTCGTTTTGGAGAAATTGAGAGACATCCAATGAAATTGGCATCGTTTTGCGATCATTCCGATTACGAGATGATATTATGCGATCGAGAAGAACGTACGTGTCTACGTTTGAGTTTATCCGTATTATTTGCATAATAAAATATCGAATATATCAAATCTGAGTATTTTGCATCTGCATAGATACTACTTATACACTCGCATATGCACAAGCATAGAGATAAACGTTATAAGGGAAGATGGGTTTTGAGGAGAAGTAGATAGGATTCGATTCATTGAGTGCAGACAGTGAACGTGGAGCGGTAACTAATTTAGCGATCGACAGGATTGTTACCACCCACCGTCGAACAGCACGAAATGCAAATCGCCCTTCGACGACGGATCGGTGGGTACTTCCGTGGGATCTGTCGGGAGCACGAAACGCAATTCGTCGGTGAAAATAGTCCTGCGGGCGAGCCCGACACCGATCGAACGCCCTCAATCTTCATCGCGCCACTTAGGGCTTACCGTAAATTAATTCTTGAGCTTACCTTTCGAATACAAAGGACGTCATGGGACCTGTTAGTTGAATCTTCTTTACTTTTTTTTTATTCTCCCTAATTTTTTTTACGTTTTTCCCCTTTTCTTCTTTGTTTTCTCATTTTCAAAATGAGAATTGCAAAACATGTTCGATATAAAATAGATTGCTTGATATTGTTGAAAATGATACTAACAGAATAATCTTTTTCCCCTGGATCATTTAATTAAGATAATTCTTTGTTGAATTATCTACTAAATATCAAAGTAATCATTTCTTAATCTCTCCCAATTGTCTTGATGATAAATTAACCTAAGTATTATTTCTATATACACGATATTTAAGTTCGTCCCCCATCCCAAAAAAAAAAAGAAAAACTGATTTGCTCGATACGTAAATATCAACGTTGAGAAATACAAACACATATACATAGATTTAAGGATGGTAGCCATTCTAATGGCGGGTAGTTGTTATTAATTTGCCTCATACATCACATGGTTTCTCGTGGTATATGCGGTCGTAGAGCAGCGTTGGGGTCGTAGAGGGTGCAAGAGAGACCATAGAAGAAGTGGATGCAGACGCGAGTACAAACCTCAAAGCCGCGTTCCTGTGAGCTAGAGGTCGTACGAAGAGACGACGAAGGGTCGACGACGGAGAGGGTTGCTAAGAGAGAGGAAAAAGAGAGAGAGAAAGAGAGAGAGAGAGAGAGAGAATTGCTTTGGTTGGCAAGCTTGGAAAAGCTCGGCTAGGGTCGCTGTTAGTGGTGGGAGTGCTTGGCGATCCCTCATCTTGGTATTAGATCCAGTCTGTTTATTAGCCCATTTACGGTAGACGTCGAGTCATTGCCATAAAGCATAAAGAAACACGTCGCGTTATATTGCATTTGGCTGTGTCGCGTCACGGAGCCAATGGAACAAATGGTGAGAAATTTATGCATTCACTTAGCGAACTACCGTGAGCAAAGCTGCGATAGTAGTTTCTTTAAAGTGAAATACGATAGACCGTCGTACCAAGAAGATCGTAAGAGAAAAAGAGGGTGTGGGATCATCGTAGAAGTCCACGACGTCGTTGAGGGTTTCAATGAGAGAAAAGTAAGAGAACGTCGCGTTTCAAGAACGTTACTTCTCGTTTCTACTTCGTAAAGGTTGTTTCCGTGTTACTTACAAATCAAGCTCTACCTCTCAAGATAGATTCTATAATTTACGCTCACGTCTTCTCTTATTTGTTGGCTCGTTCGAAAGGTCGGTGTAATAAGCATAGATATAACGTGTAGTACAGTTAGGTAATACATAGATCGTTGCTTGGAGTTCAATGCACTTGGTGGATGCATTCGTGGTGGATGATATTGTAGAGAATTCATGGTTCTCTTCCGAAAAGGTAGAGATTTTCGTTTCGAATAACTTTTTGCCTATTCGACCGTATGCGGAACTGGTATCAATGAGACGAGGGTTCTGCGTTTTCAACTTTGTGTACATATGCATGTACATAGGTTTCTCATTGACCAGATCGCACGGAACAGTGGTCTCCGAGCGGTTCGTTTTCCATGAAGTTAAAGAAGAAACGCTATTACATCGGGCCAGAAGGGTCGTGCTCTCGACGATCGTTTTTTCTCTTCCGCGATGTTTGCCTGTATTCAACTTGCGCTCGGTAAATTATTTAACTAGTTGGAAAGTAAGAGGGTGGATAGAGGTTCTAAGCTGTTAGTGGTTGTAAAAGAGAGAAAGAAAGAGATATATAGATAGATAGATAGATAGAGAGAGAGAGTGATAGAGAGCGGGCAAAGCACCGTAAGGGGGAGGAGAAAAGGATCCGCTTCTTCTTAGGTACCGCTCGATGTTCACGCTCGCATCGATCCTTCGTACGCGAGTGCGCGTGTGCGTGCTCGTTCAACTGTGTGGGCGTTGAACGAACACGCTGAGAATCGCGCGAACGTACCTAACTATGTACATAGATCGGTGGTGGCACGTATGCTAGATAGGAGAATGAGAGAGAGAGAGAGAGAGAGAGAGAGAGAGAGAGAGAGCGAGGGAGAGAGAGAATCCTGGCCTTACTCCCAACCTATCGCGCGTGTAACTAATTGCGTTTGGATTCCGGCCACGATCGGCCGCGGTTTCCGGGGTCCGACTACGCGAATACCAGCCTCCGCTTCCGCGAATCGGAACATCGGTTAATTACTACAGCTTCGCCGTAACGACGGAATATTCGAACGGAATTCAACCTCCCGCTATCTCGCGTGAGTCTTCTCTTTGGCCCGATAGCGGGTGTGCAAAAGAAATAAAGAAACAGAGAGAAACCGAGAACCAAGAATTGATTCTCTTAGTTTCCGTTTTTCTCATTTTCCGCTATAGATATATTTGAGAGAAAACGAAGAGATGCTCATCAGAGATTAGGATCCGTCCGTTGTTTCTTTCGTTAAACTTCTTGGACTACCTTCGAAAGTCCGGTACCATCCCGAATCTCCGAGACTTTGGAGTTTTTCTTTCTTTCCTTCCTTTCTTCCTTCTTTCCTTTCGTTTAACTCTCTGCTTTTCGTCGTACTCGAACGAGGTCTATAGATTACCACGACTTAAATGTCGAATCTCAGTTTATCTGTTTCGAACGATAGTCCTAAACATTTTTCCAGACACTTCTTTTACCCGAATGTAAATACGAAAAGGGGAAGGAGACGAACGAGAAGAATTTTCTAGAGTAAGAAGAAAAGAGGATTTCTCCCGTAGCCAAATATCTCGAGAAAGAAAATAAGAGAAAGAAAACGAAGATAGGAGGGAAGCTCATCGAGATATGTTCGGCTTGGTCTCAGGTTGCCTTTCTGCCTGTCTGCCTGCCTGTCTGCCTGCTTGCTTGCTTGCTTGCTTGCTTGCTTGCTTGCTTGCTTGCTTGCTTGCTTGCCTGCCTTCCTGCCTCCTGTTTCCTCCGAGTTGCCTCTTATTTCTTGCGAGCAAACTTCCCTTATACAACCCGAAGACACGAGGAGTGTGGCTTCACGTTGAACAGTGTGGGTGTTAGACAGCCACACTCTCTGACGTTTATGGTACAACCTGGTGACAAATGAAATGCCACTGATAAGGGACGCCCGGCAAATTAATGCGACGCTGTTGGCAGAGTAATATCGTTCCATCCTTCTCCAGTTCCTTTAAACGAGACACGAACATGCTGAGTATCTCCTCTCTCTCTCTTTCTCTCTCTTTCTCTTTCTATTTCTCTTTCTCTCTTTCTCTCTCGCTCTCTCTCTTTCCCTATCTCTCAAGTTTTCGAGAGAACATCAGCATCGCGTTGAATTACGGAATGTCTTTCAAGAGCGTAAGCGCGTTCAGTCCGAGCGCAAGATTTGTTAAAGCGATCTTATGCGATTTCATTGTACGCGTTAGAGAACTCGTGGGATATATAATGTAGCTCGTGATTTCTCTCATAGGCAATGCCGGTGAAATCGAGAGCGTGTCACTCCTATGACGTATCTGAAATACGTGAAGAGAAACGCCGATAGTGTCGCATGAAATTTTTGTTCTGTCATTTTACTCGTATTTTTTCTTTTTTCCCCCTTTTTTTTCTCTTTCATTTTTTCTTTTTACTTTTTTTTTTTTTTTTTTTTTTTCAACGTGTTCGGGAAAAAATATCCTCACGAGGTATTCGAACGTCCATGTAAGTGGCGAATGACAGGAGCCATGCGAGAGAAAGAAAATCTCGGTCGCATTGTAAACTCAAATTGAACTGTCCGGTTGACAAAACGTCCCCTATAAGGTACACGGATTAACGCGCACATACGAATGTTCGTATAAGCTATAACGTACGCACAGGCGACACATACGAGCTGTACTATATCACGCACGAGGTTTCTCTCGACCGATAGTACGGACATCTGTTTTTAACGTCATCCTTGTATGCACATACGTACACGTACGATACGATAAAATTTCTTATTTTTCTCTTTCCTATACCTTGTCAGGTTTTTCATCGATCTACTTTTATTCTTTTTATCTCTCTCTCTCTCTCTCTCCCTTTCTCTTTCTCTCTACCTTTCTCTTTCTTTTTCTCTTTCTCTCTCTCTCTCTCTCTCTCTCTCTCCTCTTTTTTCTTTTATCCTTGCACGAAAAACTCATTGAGAGAAATCGAACCGATGCTTGCGACTGAAAATAATAATAAATAATGATCACGTTCCATTAAGATAAATCGACGAATAATGGAGTCGGTAGACTGTAATTGACAGCACGGTGATTGGATAAGTTATCACCGAATAAAATACTGCATTATGCAATCCTCACATGCGACCATCGACGTTACTTTTCCCTGTTAGGAGATATATCATTCGTTCTATGCACTTTATATTTTAAGATATTATTCTTGCTTCGTATACGTGTGTTATTTAAAATTTTATTATCTTAAGAAAGTTTTGTCTTCTTATTAATTTTTTTTTTGTCGTTTGCCGCCAGTGTTCTTCATTTTCCAAGAACGTAAGTTGTTAGTTTCTTTCATATAAAGTTCAGCTTGCCGGAGAAACTTTACCGATTAACAATGTAAAATGTCTATAAGATATCTCTTGAGTAGGTATTTTCGTGAAAATCATTTTGCTACGCGGCCATGCATAATGTAGACCTTTAATAACGCAGCAGCTTATTTCCTTCCTACTTGAATGCTTTGTACGCAAAAACGTTTCCTTGACGATGAGCTTATGACTGTTTGGAGATTATGTAGATACTTTATGCTGTCACAAAGTGGATTCTAAGATGTCACGTCGCAGGATGATACGAAAATCACGTTAACCGATGCGAAACGGGACAAGAGACCAACGACGAAACTCTCCTTCACATTTTTCGCCTTTCATAGTAAAGACGTTGTTATTTACAAGGCACCATTTCAACGATCTCTCCTTTTCCCTCTCTCTTTCTCTTTCTCTCTTTCTCTCTCTCTCTCTCTCTCTCTCTCTCTCTTTCTCTCTCTTTCTCTCTTTTGCTCCCTTTCTTTCTTCCCAAAAGTAAGAACATTCAGAAGATTGCAGAATCGCTGGTAAAAGGTTAAAATAAATAACGTCCAATGTAGGCCAGCTTTCCCATTCCTCTTCACCTTTTGATACGACCAACAAGAATATTCCTTTTCCTCCTCGTTTGGAATTTTTTCATATTATAAAATTATACTTTTCCCGAATTTATACGAAAACCACGGGAGGAATTTCAATGAGCGGTCGAGGAGGAGGCGTGCCGCTACGAACTGCTGTGTTGGGGTGCCGAGCAACCTCCCCCTCCTGCCCCCCTCTCCCCGGTACTCTCGGCACCGAGGTGCAGTAGAAAAATTATGAGAGCGATATTAAATTTCAGCTACGATTTTAATTATGGAAAAGAAAAGAAAGGCGTGCGGAGGGTCGGCGCTTTTTTTTCTCTCCCTTTCTCTCTCTCTCTCTCTCTCTCTCTTTCTCTTTCTCTTTCTCTTTCTCTTTCTCTTTACGCCCTTTTCGCACATAACGAAACCGGTACATGCGTACGTATTACGTATGTACAACGTGTATACTTACGCGCCCGGACGTGGAAATGTTTTTACTCGTGAAATTGTTACGTGTGTTTATTATTTATGGCATGCTCGAAGAAGAAAATACTATGTTAGTTTTATTTATGCATAATCGTCCGACGATGGATACTGGTTAAAGGATGTTTCAACAATAACAATGACAAAGCAATGTTACAAACTCTCATCCTTTGTCTCAAAATATAGTTGACCTCTTGTCGTTCATCGCACGGATTCGCTACGTTAAATTACATACAGTACGGATCGCTTTTCAAGTCAGTAACCATGAACGCTATTCATCAGTCTCGATCTTGTCTTCGTGCCTGTGAGACTGTGTCTTCCTATCTCTATCTTTACCTGTCTCTCGCACGCTATCATATACCAGCATTCATTGAGGTTCTTGATCTAATTTCTAACTTGGATCACGAACGAGCGCACGTGCGACGACATATAGACGCGTTCTCAATATTGGAACACCAAATAGATCGTTTTCTAAAGGCGTTCTCCTACAAATTCGAAAGAAAATCGAGAACAATTTTCTTCGTTCAATCAACTATTAAATGAAAATGTACGTTCATTCGTACACGTGAATTTCATTCTGTACGTATGTACGTA
Organism: Vespa velutina; assembly: GCF_912470025.1. NCBI lineage: Eukaryota > Metazoa > Arthropoda > Insecta > Hymenoptera > Vespidae > Vespa > Vespa velutina. The sequence continues at coordinate 13,684,442 of NC_062189.1, forward strand.
TCTTTTGTAATTATAATTTTGATTTATCAAAATTATAAATTTCGAATCCCTTTGTAAAACCCTTCGTGAATTGACGTGATAATTTTCTTCTTTTTTCGTGTTATTTATTTATTTTTTTCTTCTTCTCTCGTGAAGCAGACTGGATAAAGTAAAAAAGAAGCAAGAAAAGTAAGAAGGAAAAAATAAAACATAAGAGAGAGGGTGAGGAAAGGGGGGTCGAAGGAAAAGTTCGTTGCGATCAATGAAATCGTAAAAGTTTTTGCCGTGCGCGTTCATTTTTCCACAGGGATCACCGGATTCTTTCGTTTTCGTGCTCGTTCCACTTTACTTTCGAACGAACGATTTGACAGTGTCGAAGTGAAACGCAGGAAGGTAGTTTGGCGTAGAGATCGGTGAGATATAGAAGATGGCGGGGTGAAGGAGGTAAAATGTGGAAGAGAGTAGAGTGATGGAGGAAAACTTGTAAAGTTTTCAACTTCATCATTTGCTTTGGTTCCTTTTGACATTCCTGGGCTATGTACCTCTATCGTGTATCTTGAAACGAATCTATCTTTCCCTTGAACGAAGCATCAACTCATTCTAGTAATAATGTTGCGGTCAGGGAGTAGTGGTACTTTCTTCTTCTCTTTTCTCTCTCTCTCTTTCTCTCTTGATTTCCTCTTTTCACCCTCTCTTTTACGTCCCAATGGTGTAAACTCGGAAACGCGAAAGTTTACTCTGCAAAGTATAAATGTTCTCCATTCTATCCATGATTTCTTTATCTATTTCTATCTCTTTTCCTCTTTTATCGTTTGTTTTATTCTTGATACCGACGTGTGTGTCGTTTCAACGCTCAAAATTGTTCAACTTATGCTCGATGTAAATTTCCTTTTCTTCTCTCTCTCTCTCTCTCTCTCTCTCTTTTTTCTTGTTTCTCCATATTTTCTCATATCACCTATCATTAAATTCCTTTTACAATTCGTTCGTGTTTTTGTTTTTCTTTTTCGATAAATCGTAAATACGTTTTGTAAATTTTTTCGTAGTACATTTTCGGGAGAAGATACATAATATATTTTGTTTTACATCGTTGGTGCGTTATTCGTTACGCCAATGTTATTCTTTCTTCGATACTCCCTCGAGTATACATTAAAGAAGTTCAGCGTTTTCTCTCTCTCTTTCTCTCTCTCTCTCTCTACTCGAGCGCATTGATTAAAATATTGCTTTTTGTAGAAAGTACAAACTTCTCGCGTATTTTGATCGTGAAACAATGTCTGTAGCCATGTTTGAGGTAATTTTTCTATTTTATGACGTCGTTCTGGAAGAAAAGAATGCGGGATCTAACGAAGAAGAGAAATAAAAAAGAAAAAGAAAAATAAAAAAAAGAAAAAGAAAACGAGGATTTCACCTTGATGAAAATAAAAGCGAATAGCGAAGCTTTGTAAAAGAGTCTATTGTTATTTATTTTGCTTTTATTTATTCGGAATTTTATTTATTCGGTAATATTACTAGCTGAGTTGTCGTTAATACTTCAATGTCTGGACATTTCGTATAGAACGTAAGATTTCTTTTTCATCCGTTCAACCGTAAAATTTGATCAACATATTGTCAAAAAATACAACAGAATGTTAAGGGAAAGAGAGAGGGGAAGGGAGGGCAAATCTTTCATAAATAAAATTTCTTATGCCAGGTGTATGTACAGAGCGATTTTTCTGCTAGCAGTATTAAAGTTTGTGAATAGTACATATGTTCGTTGGCATGCCGGCTGGGACAAACAAAAGAGAGAGAGAGAGAGAGAGAGAGAGAGAGAGAGAGAGAGAGAGAGAGAGAGAGAGAGAGAGAGAGAGAGAGAGAAAGAGGACATAGGACATGTAAACAGTGAAAAGCGTTGCGAATTGTTTACAACGGTAACATTAAACATTTTGCAGTCGGCTAACTCATTCATCCTTTTGTAAATACATGATAAATATAAAGTTCTGTTATCGAACATGCAAAAAGGTGTAAAATAGTGAAAAATCTCTGCTATATAAATGTATACTTATGTATGTACTGTACATATAATATTATAGAGGAGAATTTCGTGAAAGTGAAGGAGGCGATACTGTTAAAACTTTTCGAAACTTTCGATCTTCCAATCGACTTGGCTTGGATCTTAACGATTGTTTCAACCGCACGTTGGACGTCTTGGTGAGTAAGATTAACGGAAGGTTCGAATCGATTTCCAGCTGTCCTCGAGAAACGACGACAACGTTACGAGAGCGCTCTCTCGAATGTACGGAAGAGCCAGTGTCCGGTTAGGATGACAAATTGTACTTTAAAGCGCTCACTGAAAGCTGTTCCGACGCATACCCGGAACAGACCGGATCCTAAAGCTCTGTTATGGATGACAAATCGTTGTAGCAGGTGTTTGGATGAGATGCGATCTTCCTTGGGACTTATTTGCTTGCTAGGAGCAAGACCGTCTGGCCGAGGCGTCCGAGAAAGAACGTTTTTCTAAAGAAACTTCGGACTTACCTACCTTATCTCTTGTCTTACTTCCTAAAATTGAAACTTTACCTTAGTACACGTGGTAATATCGCCTAAAGAAATAATCGTATCCCTGAGAGTTGATAAAGTGAAAGAAATTGCTTCGAGCTGTCGGGAATATATCATGAGTATATCTTCTAAGAAGGAACGAGCCGTAAACATTTGTCTGACAATTCTATCCTGAGGAATAAAAAAAATTCTTGCGTAAGAGAGATCACTGGAGAGTGGATAGCCTCGGGTAGGAATTGGCAATGATAAAGGATAATCTAAAAGGAACCGCGATAGGTATGTAGCTAAGTAGATAGGTAGCTAGCTCTTCGTTTCGCTAGCGTCTATACTTTTCGAATGAACGAACGAAGAGAACGTACGATTCTATCTAAGCAAGGATGAGAAGGGTGAGCGGTGGTAAAAGGAGAAAGGAAGCGGTTTTCGAGAATATATGACATGGTCGCTTGCGATAAGGGATTGAGCATAATAGTGGCTCGCGTACCATAGGACATAGTTAGCCGAGACTCCATGAAAAATACTAATGGGACGAGGTCGCCCGGCTTCTGGAAGTAAATTTCACAGGTGGATAGTGAGAGAGCACAAAAGACGATAAGACCCTGAGCACAGTGCGGTGATCTTCGGAAAGCGTGCAATACGTAAACCGAACCCTTATACTTTTGCTCTTCAGATAGATACTAATTCTTTGTTGCTCTTTCATCTTATGAAATTTATCAATAGCTAGACTCAATTATATACGAAGGATCTTCCAAAGATATTTTTATTATATTCTTTCATAAACATCGTAATGATCGATAAGTAAAATATGCTGAATGTATTTCTGTTGAAAGAACACGATTGTAATTTGAATAAAAATGATAAGATTTGTCGAGTTAAATTCTCTGTTAAACAAATGAGAACATCCGTTATTCTTTCTCCGTTTTGTTAATACATATTATTTTTCCACCAATTGCTTTTTCTATTATGACGTTGATTAGCGATGAAGAGAAGTCCACAGAGAGAGAGAGAGAAAGAGAGAGAGAGAGAGAGAGAGAGCGAGAGAGAGAGAAAAGGGGGAGACATAAGTCACGAGAAAAAGTGCACAATTCTTGTCAAGATGGACGAAGAAAATCTGGGGATGGTAGAAAATTAATGAAATGCAGATTGCATTTAAGTGCGCTTGTAGCTCGTACTGCTTTCGTCGCGTTCGCTTTGCTAGCGAGTAACGTTGGTTTCGAGCAAAGGTCGGAGCGAGGGATTTAATTAGCGTTATCCACCGTGAGAGATTCGAGAAACGTTTTTCCCGTTCCCTTCTTTCTCCACCTTCCCCTTTTCCTTCTTTCTCCCCTCTCATTCTCGCTCTTCGAGTCCTCTAGACATCCTGGATTTTCATCGCTTTTCGGAAGTTGTTAATTAAGAAGCCGACGAAACCGTCATCAGAGAAGTACCTTCCTGTCTAGCTTGCATTTCAGATCGCAATATCATTTCCCGGTGAAATATAAGTTTGGTAATGGTAAGGGAACGAAGGACCGCAGTCTAGGTGGGCATTCATATTCATTCAAGCCATTCCAAGCGAATCCTCTTTCTCTCTCTCTCTCTCTCTCTCTCTCTCTCTCTCTCTCTCTTTCTTTTTCACCGTTTCTGCGTGTACTCGTGAGAGTATTTCAACGTTTTGCGTATACGTAGTACTTCTTAACTCGTCGGCCGCCGAGTTGCTGCGCTGAGATGGACGCCTTTATATATTTAAATTTATTAGAAGATGATATTCGAGACCGAAAATGAATTCGTATCTGCATCAACACCGAGGGAAATTTATCTTCGTTCTCCTAGGCAAAGCCGTAAGGTATTTCCATACATGAAGCATTCTCTTGGCTGTTTACCAGATTCTATTTTCATCGTGCTGCGTGAGGTCCACGGAAACTTCGCATACTCGTATAAATCTAATTAATTAACCAACCGGATAGTATTTCGCACAGCGAATACCGATCAACGATAACAATATAATGGCTTTTAATGCGGAAATTCTCGGTTGCGTACATAACAATAATCACGAAGAGATTATTTTCGAAATAATATAGAAACAAATGTATATTGATTTTTGTTTATCCAATAAATTCGTGTTTAAGTGAATGCCAACAAACAGGTAATACTTCGAAGAGCATATTCAACTTCGTCGAACCTTACAACTTAAGACCCGATACCACGAAATCTCTTCCACTAATTAGGTTAATGGATAATGGGAAAAGTTGGTTCGCGTTGACGGTTTGTTGCTGGATATCGAGGAAACATAATATCGCATAGCTTATTTCAAAGTTTCTCCCCGTAGATATCCCATCGAAGTCTTTGCCAAGTACCGAGATTCCTCGTTCCTCATTAAGAAGTGACTTGGACCGATTCGAGGAGTACCGCAGACGAGTGCCTGCTGAACTGTCGGTGAATAATTATTTGCGATATTTCCGCGAACGCGCTCACGCGTAATCGTGAATCTAATGAGCAATCTAACGGTATACATCTCGACTCTTATCTTAACGATAATTAGTTTTGCTAGAGAATTAAGAGCCGTCTTGGTTTTAACTACGTCAATCCGATGCCGTTTTATTTTTTAACGTCTTCAATTTTTTGCCCCATTAATATTTCTTTTCATACGTAACGTGCAAACAAGCCGCGATGTTCGATGATATTCAGAAAGTTTGAAATCCGTTGGGACATAAGTGCGGTCAGTGGATAGAGAAGCGAACGAAGGAGGGAGGAGTAGAGAGGAGGAGGGGGTCTTTCTGTTCTCGCCCGAGTAACTTTTGGTCCTGGTAATCCTAAAATAGTAGTACTTGTACCGGTAGAGCTAGTGGCATATATTAATAAGGACGAGGTAGCTACGAGCTTGTGTAAGTGTGTACGTAACTCCTTGAAAAGGAGGAATGGGATGAGTATTGTAGAGGAGGGAATGAGCCAAGGAAGAGTGGAAGGAGAGGATGGACGAGGAAACTAGAAATAGAGCGGGGTGTGCGCTTGAATATCGCGGTGGAATAGAGAAAGGGTGGTGGTAAGGGGAGAAATAGGAAGAGAAGAGGATGAGTGAGCTAGTGAGCGAGTGAACGAGAGAGATAGAGATAAACAGAGAGAGAGAGAGAGAGAGAGACTGGTTGTGATTCCCTTGCCAGCTGCTCACGTCCCGATATGCACTGTATTAACGGCATAATATGCCGCACCACGCTCGTATCACCCACGACCAACATATCCAAGCGAGCACTTACCACCCCCGAGCCAACAACCGCCCCGTTAACTGGCACATCGGCTTTTCCTTCGTGAGTCTCGCTATCTTCCTTCAGTCTATGACGTAACTCACATCTTTCGCCCGTCATGAAATATTTAAGAGTTCATTCCCCGTTCTTTTCGTTCCTATATTACCGTACCGGGTTTTCTCTCGTCGTAACCTAAGTAGGTAGATACCTTTTACACGCGTGCATGTACGTAGTGGCACGTAGGATGGAAAGGAACCCGTTCAAAAAGATAAAGATAGAGAAAGAGAGAGAGAGAGAGAGAGAGAGAGAGAGAGAGAGAGAGAGAGAGAGACAGAGAGAGAGAGAGAGAGAGAGACAGAGAGAGAGAGAAAGAACTCCTACTTCGTTCCTTTTCGAAGGAAGAAGGTGAAAAGAATTTACGACACACAACGACAGAATTCACATGGGGCACTTCACTTTGGTGCCTTGCTGTTATGTCGTACCCTATCCTTACATCACCACAGCCAACCTTCTTCTATCAACTTTTTCGTTTTTCATGTCGCTAGTACGATACGTTTCGTATTCGAATGGGAACATCTTTCGTTATATCGTTCTTCTCTCATATTTCCTTCTCGATTCTTCACAATTATTCTCTTCCCGTGTTTGATCGCTTTTCGATCAATCGAGTTGGTTGAATTAGATTCGTGATCATAAAGGATCCCTGATACTCATAAAACTTGTCTAGATTTCAACAAACGAACTGTTCTTTGGAATAGAATCCTTTCTACGTTCCTTTCGTTTCTTCTTCCTTTCAGGAGTTGGAATCGGAGTTGAAGAACTATCCAAGTTCATTCGTCTTGTCTTCGTTCTCCGTAAATGAGACGTTAAAAGAGAAAAAGTAACTTGCGGTACGTATACGTGCATTGTAAGATAAGTCACGAATATCGCGTTTATCCGTGAAACATTCTGTGCTCGTATATGTAATGAGGAATAGGAAAGAGAGAAAGAGAAACAATAAGAGAAAGAGAGAAAGATGTATACATTGATTTAAGTCGAGGAAAAGTAACGTAAATATTCATGATACTATTAGAAGGATGAACCTCACGGTGACTATCGGTACTAAGCTTTAGTACTGTGGTAGTGTGTATATATACGTATCTATATATCTATATATAACAAACACAAACAAGTAATGTAAGCAACCTCCCGTTCCCATTGTCTCCAAGATGCCGGCTGTGCAATCTGCACAGCTACCAATGTGAATTTCCGTGGCATGAAATCCGAGCAGAGAATCCGAGCACGACGTATCCTTAATCACACCACTCTCCTCGAGTATTACTCTCTAATCGCACCCTAGTCGTTCTCCAAATCACATTAACTTCGATTCTCCGTTTAAACGTTACTGGTTAAAATTCAGGAGAATCTTCGTTATTCGCTTTTAAGCATTATTCCATCGATCCGTTGAAAGACGGATATAGAGAGTGAGAGAGAGAGAGAGAGAGAGAAAGAGAAAGAGAGAGGGGGGGAGGGGGGGGAGAGAGAGAGAGATAAACATAAATGGAATTGAAATAGAAGACGAGGAAGTAATTTTGTTTCCGCGTTACCTCTCGGTACGTTGATTTTCTTCGTTCGCGAATATACGCGGCACGTTCTTTCGCGCTTTATACGGTAGAACTTATTCAAGTAAGAATGTAAGAAAATGAAGATCGTTCGAAACGATTGATCTTTCCGCGAATAACTCCATAGAATATTTTCTTTAGACGTCATTATTTTCTGGTTCTCATCGATGATAACAACGACAACGACAACGACAACGACAACGACAATGACCACGACCACGACTATGACTATGACTATGACTATGTCTACGACAACGACAACGACAACGACAAGGAGGCTTTTTGCATCGGCATTACGAGCGATTAAACGAGCTCGATACGTGGATCACAGTTTCTATATAGCTAATCTTGCAGAGTGTGCAGCACATTTGGAGAGAAAGAGAGAGGACGACGCGTTTGCGCGTGAAATGTCTTGAATAAAAGAAAATAGAAGAAAACATAGAATGGCTCTAGCTATGAAATCGACACGCGACCGGTTCAACGTTCACTTGCGCATCGTTTCGTATCTTTCTTTCGATAAATGTACGACAACGTAGTAACGGATGGAGTCCGGTGAAACTCGTCGAGTGCTTCGAGGACAGGTATCGGTCTATAAAGAACTCGTTGAGCGTTTATACCGGATGGACGATTCGGAGACAGCTTAAGAGCATTGATCTTTGATAAAGATCGTGACTCTTAAGATAATGCATGTAGAGACGATAAATGCCAACGTACGACTTCTATGTGTATATGTATATATGTATGTATGTATGTATGTACTATTTATGTGCATGCAAATGGATAGGAAACTTGTCGAGTACTTATAGATTTGCGATACAAGTTAATTGCAAGTTAATTACAATTTCCCACGATTTGTTCGTAGGTAAAAATTTTCTTTTTTTCTTTTTTTTTTCTTTTTCGATTTCTTCGTTAGTCCTTAGATCAACGAAATTCATTGCCTTTGAAACATACAAATGAATAGCCATTCCATTTGGCACGGTACGTGTCAACTTTTTTTTTAATTTTTGTAACAAGTTCTCTCTTTTTCTCTTCCTTTCTTTTCCTCGTCCTCCTCTCTCCCCTTCTTTCTCTCTCGTTCTTTCTCTCTTTTCTTTTTCTTGCAACACACTTAACCCCAAAAGTAATTCCGGTGAGACGAAATTGCAGCACGTCGGCGTGAACCGTCGAAAAGAAATGTCATTTCGCAGGCTCCTCAGACTTTCTTCTCCCTTCAGAAATCTCTTTCGAGCCGGTGCACGTATGATTCTCGAGTGCTTTTACTTCTCCCTCTCTCTCTCGCTTCCTTTTTTTTTTTTTAGTTTGCAAAAAGAAAAATATCGTATCGTCAAGTATGTACGTTTGCGATACTATTCCTTTCTCCTTTCTTTTTTCGTTTTCCTTTGAAAAGTTAGATAACGATGATAAGAAGCGAATTATCATTTATCGCGATTTAGTAAGCCGCGTAAAATAAAAACGGTAAACGAGTAACGTGCCCTCGCCCTCGTAACTTTCGGTATTCATAACGCGTCGAGATAAACTCGGCCGAATAACGAAGTATAAATTCGTAACGAAGAAAGTCCAGGTGCGAGCGTTCGTGTCGTAGGATCATAAAATTAAGTTAGGCGGTTCTTTGCGCTTTTCGTGCACGGAATTTCCGAGGATATCTCTAGGAACTTCGTTTAGGATTAATAAGTTTTTTCTTTTTTTTTTTCCTTCCTTTTTTTCATTTTTTTTCCTTCTTCTTTTCCTTCGTTCCTTTCTCTTTCTTTCTCATATATACAGAAAGCACATGATTTCGTAGTTCTCGGTGACTGGATACTTTAATAAAAGCCGAACGACGAAAGTACGGGTATGGAAACGACGTTGACGCCGGGCGAAGCTCATTTTTCTTGGCTTACCGTAACAGGAAGGGCCAATGGTCCTTCCACCTCTCCCCTTCTCCCGTGCGATCGTAAAAATAAGCGACGCGGTTATTTGCACCTCGTGCTCTTTCACGACATACCGAGGGTTGCACGGTATAATATCGCGGCCAGAAAGAGTCAGGGAGAGAGACAGAGAGAGAAGAGAAGAGGTAAAGAGAGAGAGAGAGAGAGAAAGAGAGAGAGAGGAGAGGATCTCGCAAAGAGATAGGTATAGAAGCAGTCTCTGGGAATTCTCTGGGAAGAGTAAATCGTTTCTCTCCTATACAGTATACAGCCTCATAACGGCGCATACCAGGCTCATCTCGTTACTGTTCATAAACCAGAGGAATCTCATAGCTCTCGCTTTCATTGCGCTATGAGTAATATAGATTTTGCCCTTCGGTCAGATACTATAAAGGAGAGAGATAGTAGGAGAAAGTCAAGAGAAATTGGAGAAGTAGAAATTTCGAGTTTTGCCACCCATTAAAAGTATTGGCCCAAGTTTGGACTTATTTAAAGTGTACTTATTTAAAGTGCGGATAAGTATTCGTCGGACGATTTAAACACACGTATAAAAATATTATGGGTCTTTCTTCAAACCACCCGAAGCGAAAAGATGTAATAAAGGATATATATATATATAGGGAGAGAGAGAAAGAGAGAGAGAGAGAGAGAGAGAGAGAGAGAAATAGAGATAAAGAAAGAGAGAGAAGCGGTTTTAAATTAAACTTCCTGCGACGCTCGACGTTTCCAGTTATCATTTTTGCAGCGTATAGTTTTAAATGCGTTACATAATGATTTACGTTCTCCTAGATGGAGTTAGTTCGAAGAAGATAATTATAAAAGGTTCTTTGTAAAAGCAAAATCCATAGTTCAAAAAACAAATGTTAGATTTTTACGAACTTCCGATCAACAACGTCCATGTGTTTTTATTTCCAATGTTAGTGGAACGAACGTCGTGTAATCATCAAGCGAGAAGAGCTTCTCTCGATTCCATTTCCTATCGTGACAATCGCCCGAGTTGTTTACATCGTCGTCATTAAGTTCCTTCGACCGACGATCAGTCTATCCATTTCCAACGAGATCGTATTTTGCCTCTCCTAATGTGCCGTCGTTAGTTCCTCGTTGAAGAAAATGAAATCCGTGAGGAGTAGAAATTTCTTCTAGCGGAGAACAAGGAAAGTACAAGTTCGATAATTGACGCAAGAAAGACCTACGTCGTCCGGTTTTACGCAAATTGTAGAAGCCTTCGTAGCGCCTTGGAAATTTTTCATAGAACTCTTGTCGATCCTGATCGTAGAGAATTAAGAAAATAACAGAAATTGTGATTTCTGCAAAAAATCTTGTAGGACTCGAATCATAAATACATCTTCTTATTTGTATACTCAACTTTCGTTTTACGGAAACAAGAAAGATATTGAAGATATAATGTGCCTCAATCTCTTTACCGCACGCTCGCGTTTTTGCTAAGAGTTGCCAGGAAAAAAGGAAAAGAGAAAAATTGAATGAGGATTAGAAGGAAGGAGGTTGTATTGAAAAAAGGAAAAAAAGAAGAAAAAAAAAAAAAAAAGAAAGATGAGACCTAGTTTAATAACTGTGAATGTTAAAGTTGGCTCGTTTGTCGTTTCCTTTATTGAATTTTGAAATTTACCATTATATAATAGCAAATCAGTAGGTGCCCTTATGTGCGGGTCAAGGAACACAAGGACATCATTCGTTATTCATCCTATTTCCATTACCAGTAGCAACATTGTAGCAACATATGCAGTGTACATGCAGTATAGATGCAGTGTACTGTAATAGTAGAGGAGATGTGCGCGAGTGCACGTACGCGAGTAAACGAGCAAGCAAGCGTGAAAGCGAGTCAATAATGAGTCACACTCGATACAAATTTAACAAAGCCCCGTCTCGACGAAAATCATTCACTCAGAATTTCGTCTTATTTGTAAACTTGTTAATTGACTAATCACATCGTAGAAATATTTTAATTAATGAAAGTGACGTATATACGTTCTATCAAATCTGAAATAATTTAACACGTGTCTTTTTCCAGTTTTTTCGTAGGATAAACAGAAACTAATAAAAATATTCTATACCATTGAAGCACTCACTCGTGATTGTTATTTTGATTATTTTACAAGAGGAAAACCTTTTACGTACGATCTTTCTCGTGAGTGTACTCTTTAAGCGATATTAGTTAAATTTCGCGATGAAATATTTAAGCACGAAGAGAGAAACGACAGTATGCGGTCAAACTTCGTAGAACGTTCTCGAGGAAACTGTTAAAAATCTGACGGACGGTTTAACTTGGTCGTTTCCTTCGTTTCTCGTAGTAGTGGATGCCGAGCATTTGTGGACGTCATTATGGCGGTGTAAAAGTTCTAATTTTTTACGTTGACATTACTCATCCCATCGCATTCCGCTTTTTCTCTCTTACTTCCATCCGGTGCTTTCGCGATGTAAAATTTTGATGAACTCGTTTGGAGCTCTTATCGCGTTTGTTTTACGTGTGTACTTCCATCATAAAATATCATAAAATATAGCTTTAGATAGAAGAAGATCCGCATACGCACACACGCATGCAAAAGCAACCGCGCGCGCACTACATATACACATACATAATCACAACGATATGTTTAGTTTAATTGGCAATACTATTCCTTTGTGTAAGGTTCAGAACAATCACATGTTCGATACCACGATCGATCATCATTTCTTGATTAACTCTCCTTGATACGTAGCTGTCGGATGTTTCCTTCTATCGATTCCGTTCTCTCCTGCCTCTATCGTGAAAGAGCAGAGGAACATAGACGATGTGTTAGTATATGCTCGTATTAGAGAGCTTTAACGCGCGTGCGTATATGTGTGTATTTATGTGTGTATGTGTGTGTGTGTGTGTGTGTGTGTGTGTGTGTGTGTGCATAACCGCAACGACACAGTATCTCATCTTGGCGTTTTACCTTTTGAAACCGTTACTAAATAAAGTGAAACACGTACGCGAGGAACTTAAAGGAAAAAATTCTTCGGTGAATATATTAAAATTTTCTACATGGTTTAAGAAAAATCGGAAAGCTATAGAAACAATTTATTCTCTTTCCTTCTTTCTTTTTTTTTTTTTTTTTTTTTTTTTTTTTTTTATTTCTATTTCTAATCTTCATTTTACATTGCCACGATAGAAAATCTTAGATACGACAGATTATAAAAGCAGTAAATGCACAATTATTAATGATCAACGTCGAACCAGTCCGTAATTAGAACGAAAGTAACTTCGATAACTATTTTAATTGAAAATGTAATTACATGAACGAGCAAATGAAACCGATTATATATATACACATATATATATATATATATATATATATATATATATATATGTGAATATAAGTATTTATGTTTGCATACTATGGCGTAATAGAATAAAAATATAAAACGTTAGTTTTCCGGTTACTTGTGAAAAGAGAAAAGCAATAGAGGAGAGAAAGAAAGTTAGTGGGAATGTGCGAGAATAAGGAAAAGTAGGAATTTCTCGTGGAATATTCTTAAAGAGAGAAAGAGAGAGAGAGAGAGAGAGAGAGAGAGAGAGAGAGAAACAGAGAGAAAAACAGAATTGCAAAACGTTTTGAGAAGCGAGTTCTTTTCTACCCTTACTACACCTCTTTTTCTTTTTATTTTCTCTGCACTTTCTCTTTTTCCGCTCCTCTCTTCTCCTTTTGACACGAGTTCTTCTTACGGATGCAAGGAACGGAAGAAAAGAAAACGACGAGACGACAGCGTTGGCGACGGCGACAGCGAAGACATCGACAAAATACCCAAATCTGTCCTCTGTCTCGGTTTGTTCATCGTTTTTTGTTTCTTTCGTTCGCTCTAGTAACGTTCACGGAAAGTAATTTTCGAAATTCTATTCCTGTCTCTCAAAGTCCTCCTAGTATACAAGCGATACCGTTCACCTTCGAAGATGCCTTCGAGCGAATCCCTTCCGTCGATCAATCTCTCGAAAGCGCCTTCGCATATGATTTATGAGGTATTAATTAACGTGCTCTCTATGTCGAAATTAGCGTAGAAATCATTGGGAATGTATCGTATACGTGGATACGTATATGAGTTCGTGTACATGCTTAGACAACACGACATATTAAATTCTATAGAACGAATCTTCGTACGTCACTCGATGTATCGCTTTATTTTAATAGATTGATAAATACCACCTTGGGGCTATAATATACGATGGATTCAAAAGATGTTACATTATTTTTCATTGGGCTTTCTTTTCATTACGAGACACGGTAAATTAGATATTTCTAACGAAGAAGCGCGGGCGCGCACGCTCTCTCTCTCTCTCTCTCTCCCTCTCTTATGCGCAGTCTATCCTATCGTAGACAAAAGCTTTTATTCGCTATGCTAGTAGTTTTCTTTATCCTTCCACCGTCTTAGAAAATGAACGTGCTTTCTCTTCTTCTTCCACTCGTTCCACGCCATTCTTTTTTTTTCCCTCCCTTTTGGATTCATAGTCGTGAGAATCGTAGACCGGTTAACCTCGCTCGCGCGCATTAATCTTCATGATCTTCACTCTTCTCGTGGAAACTCGAAGCGAAATTTTATCTACAGGCTTCGGAGTACCGCGAACTCGAGTTAAGTAAGTTAGTGCCTACAACGAATCGACTGGTGTGCGCGTACAGATATGTACGTATGTGTACGTTTTCGCGGTTGAGCGCGAGGGCGAATGAGCAACGTAGAAAATTACGGACGTAGAAAAATGGCTTTAAGCTACGTATCTCTTTATTTCTTTTATATTTTTCCGAAGCAACTACTTTACGATTTTTAATTAACGTTACGTAAACGATTTGTAATTAGGTAAAATTGACTTTGAGAGAGAGAGAGAGAGAGAGAGAGAGAGAGAGAGAGAGAGAGAGAGAGAGAAAAAGAACCGTCGACCGTCTTTGCTTTACTTTATACTTGATGCAATCGATATGTCCTAACTGACAAGAAAGAGAATAGTAAATAGGTCGGAAGGTTTGCCAGATCTCCGTGACACGCGATCCGTCTAATTCGGTGAAGTCGTAGTCGACACACGGCAACGCGTTATTGAACTTGTAGCGACGTTAACAGCGAGGAAGTACAGGAAGAGAGGTAGAGGTAGAGATAAAGATAGATAGATAGATAGATGGGTAGATAGATAGACAGAGAGAGAGAAAGAGAGTGTGTATGTGTAACTCTCGAGTAGGTGAAAGAAGGAGGGACGATGTTCGGAATGCTCGCAACGAGAGACACGACAAATCCCGTGTGACCTTAACACGTCCGTATTATCAGCGACAGATATCACTGCGTTAATTTAACACGTGTCATAATACGGAACGGTACGCTGTAAACGTTGATCGAAGGTGATTCTCGACGTTGTATATTTGGGACTGACTTTCGGAGAAGAGCACACCTAACCCGATAGGCATGTCCGTTTTGCCGTAGTGTCATCCGTGTATGTCGGTCACGAATGGTACTAGTATGGCTATAGGACTATTACAAACACTACCAATCTGCCACTGCCCTCGTCATTTGCATCGACTTCGATAGCTACCTAACACAAGCTCCTATCGATTTCGACTTCGATATCGATTGACCAATAATATATGTATAGGAATCCGTTCGACTTGTCCTCTGAATTTCCCTTGCGTGTGCGCGCCTTCATCTTCGATGTGTTCGTGTGGGAAATCCAGGAAGGTTCATGGTGCAACACGTCGATAGCCAACTATTGTGTACGATATACATATACGCCAGAAGAGACATACGTTCGGGGGTTCTGTGTACAAGTACATTATATACCGGCTATCGAGATTGTACACTCGACTCCTCGATCTGTGTGCTCTATCTATTTCTCTCGTCTACATTACCATTTCTCCACTCGGCGAACCTCCCGTTTTCTCTTTCTCTCTCTCTTTCTCTCTCTCTCATTCGCTCTCACTCGTTCGAGGTCGCACACTTCTCGTGCCTTTGTGTTTACCCTCCGAATCAGCGGATTACCGAAGCTGGCAGCCTTCTCCACTGAGTACACCGATCTACTACTCCTTTCCTCTCTTTCCCTCTCTCTCTCTCTCTCTCTCTCTCTCTCTCTCTCTCTCTCTTTCTATCTCTCTATCTCTTTTTTTCTATCTCCCCACCAATGGTATTACCAACTGCGGTTACCTGCAGAGTGAAATTGATAGATTCGAGCTTTGCATTTGCACCGGGGCACCCCATTTCCATATCCAAGTACCTACTTCCGCATCTGAACCTTATCCTATCTTCAATTCCTTTCCTCATTCCCTCTTTCTCATCTTATCTCATCTCATCTCTCTTTCTCTGATACCACGCCATCCAGTAGCAGCACCAACAGCAGCACCCAAGCAGTAACACCAGCAGCAGCCAACCAGCTAGTCGATCCAGAGTTCCTCTCGCTCTCTTAGTTAACACGACAAACCGAACATCACTCGAATTCTCGCTGAAATTCTGAGGAAACTCTCTCTCTCTCTCTCCCTCTCTCTCTCTCTCTCTCGACCGCTTATCGCTTCTCTAAGCACCAACCTTGTGAACCTGCAGATATGAGTTGCATTGAGAGCAGACGCGGTTGATCGAGAAGAGCGAAGGGGATCAGGAGAATCGACTTTACTACTACCGAATACTGGGGAATAGGGGCTCTTGCTGAGAAGCTTGCCTGCTGGGATCTGTCTGATCTTACCGAGTAGCGATCGCAACGATTAAATTTCGCTTGATATTTATTTGGATATTTCAAGAATCTTTTAGAGTTATGTTAGATCCGTTTTAATGATCAGTCGGTAAATTTCTATATAATAAACTGAACGTATATTCGTATGTTTCTAATTATTGTTACGATAACATATATAAATCCATTGAATTCATATTATTTCGCATAGATCATGTTTCAATCTCAATGTCGAATTAATCTTGTTTCTCTCTCTTCGTCATTCTGACACCGATTGTAGTAGCATTCCATTCGATTTCCCACCAATGTCTCGTTTAAAATTGTATCTATTGTTTAAATCTCATTGTGATCATTTTTAATCATTGTTTCGATGATAACATTCTATCGTACGAATACATGTCGAGAGGTATTGATCAAATTATGATTCTCCGATTAACGTAACGCTCTTGAATTCTAATTCATTTACAATGCATTTACGATTTCAGTTCAAATGCGCATTAAACATTACGCTAATATCGTCGCATCGTTGGCAAGAGAACAACCGCGTACATTATTCGCATCGTTTGTGACAATTTCCTCGTCGGCGCGTGCATTAATTAGCGAAAAATAAATCGTATGGGTGCGTTTCTGTTCCGTCCGATTAGTACTATTGGTGATCGTGATTGCCGATAAATGTTACGAACGACAATAATACAAATAATATGAAAATATCCATTTCTCTCTCCCCCTTATTATTTTAATTCGATGTTTATTTGTGTAAATTGATTTGTTTCACCAATTGAACATAATAAACTTTCTCTCTCCCTCTCTCTCTCTCTCTCTCTCTCTCTTTTTCTCTCTTTCTTTCTATCATCCGAAATACTATATCAGAGATAACGATCTGGTCTCTTTATGCAAAGCTTCTTTATGAGTTGAATCAGGAAGAACATTGAGGTAGCCGGACAGAATTAGATTCACAGTTCATTTTCATCGGAGAATTTCAAGCGTGTATACATCTTGACACTTAGTAGACTGTCGCGCTATATTTGCAACACACGGTTGGTAAAATCAACAACCTGTGGATATTTGGCAATCTGCTTTACGCGAAAGGGGAACAACTACATCGAAATAGTAGGTAGGACTGCGCGCGCGTTTGCGTCTGCCTGGAGCAAAAGGGTCCTAGCGTCGAGAATAGGAAGAAGACCACAAGGAGAGAAGTAAAGGTACGTCGTATTTACTGAGAAGGGTTGCCACGTGAAAGAGAAAGAGAGAGAGAGAGAGAGAGAGAGAGAGAGAGAGAGAGAGAGAGGGAGAGAGAGAGATGGATAAAGAGGAAAGAGAGGAACACAGAAAGTAGCAGAGAGAGAGAGAGAGAGATGGAGATATGGAACGAGGAAGCACGGACGTGAAAAGCTACAGTGTAGTTATTTCGAGAGCAGCTGCATCGAGGGTATATGAGATATCGTTGAAAGCGATATGGCTGCAAGCAGTTAGGAGGTATCCTCTGTTTCCCAAAGACAGTTTGTCGCGTGGAGATACCAACGTTTTATGAAACATGGCACGCGACGTCGAGGTGTTTCAAATACTTTCTCTTTCTCTCTCTTTCTCTCTCTTTCTCTCTTTCTGTCTCTCTTTCTCTCTCTCTCTCTCTCTCTCTCTCTCTCTCTTTCATTTTTCGCGCTTTGCATTCCCGCTGTCCACGTGAATCCATTGTGTCGGACGAGCGTGTTGTACGAACAGCTGCTTCTCGCACGCTCATCTTGGTTTTATGTGACACCAAGCGGGCGAATGTTCGTATATATACGCGTTGCCACCTTGTGTTGCTCCTCTATGCCCGAAGGAATTTACGGAGGAAACAGTGCAATGTCTGGTAATAACGTAGCGGGATACCAAGCTTTCGTATCATACTCGTTTTGTTCCACTCTGCTATTTTTCGACCTGGAATTTGTTCGACCGACTGCTAGATAGGTTTCGATTACATAAGAGAGAAAACGAAAAAGAGAGGGGAGGAGAAAGAAAAGGCGTGTTTGTGTGTGTGGGTATGTGTGAGAGAGAGAGAGAGAGAAAGAGAGAGAGAGAGAGAGAGAGAGAAAGAAGAAGTCTAAAAAAAAAATTGCGACGGCCATCAAAAGAGGGATCCGATATTTCCGATCCGTGTCCTTTGCCCTCTTAAATCGCGTTCCAATATAATATCCCTGCTTCCAAAACTTTTTTTACGTTCCACCGGCTATTCCAAGATGATCGTTAGTTTTTTATTCGAGACCCTTTTGACAATCGTTTTCGCGACAGATGAAGGGATCGTATGCGGGAGAATTTCTTAAATCTTCGTATTTTTGAACGATCGATGTTGATAATTTGATCGTTACGTTATATATCAAATTTTTATATTAAAGATTATAAGAAGATTTATAAATTAAATTATATGTAAAACAAAATAGATCGACAGTTTGATCGAAAAGATTATTACTCACGCGTTTTCTCGTACTGATAATGATAATGAGAAAGAGGAAGTCCCTTAATGGTCATCGTGATGAAACGAATGATCTAACGCTAGTTCACGATAGTTCGAGGACTTTGCGAGAAGAGAATGACTTCTTGACACACCATTAAATCTCAAGGTTCGAGGGTTGAACTAGTATGAAACTTGTTTGTTGATCGATCGTTCGAAAGATGCCGAGAAGCTACGAATCGATTTTAACTATATAGATATTAAACATATATTACATATTACGCTAGTAACCGACGTACATATACATTTTAATGCAGAGATTGGATCGTTAATCATTGTACTTGTAATCATTGGAAAACATCAAATCATATTTTATATTTACGAGGTTTTCGTTCGGTATAAATTTCTCGAAAATCTGGGCGACGATTTCATGTTCATATCGTGATCTCCTATCCCTTCGAAAGGATTCGGTAAATCTCTTTCGGAACAAAATTATAGTTCCCTAGTAAGCCACGACGATGTTTTTATTCAAATTTTAATAGTCTCTCTCTCTCTCTTTTTTTTTCTCTCAAATCCTTTCGATTCCTTCTTTCAACCTTTCTTACTTTTTCTCTTTTTTTTTTTTTTTTTCTTTTTCTTTTTTTTTTAAGCTTTCTATATCTTTATCTTTCTCTTCTTTTTCTTGACAAGTACTATGCATATAGGTATATTGTTTAAGTGAGCTTCCCTTTATGAGCTTTAACCGAACCAAGCCGAGATCGTATTACAAAGAGTAACGATAATGATAATCTAGCGATAATAGGTAGCGCTTTCACATGACATCCTTACATAACCTTTATCCACCAACTTTCTCCCCGTCTGGCTTTTCTTTTACATAGGCGATAGAAAAGAACAGAAGAGAAATACGATTAGTTTGAAGATTCGATGTAATTACTGACGTTCATAGCTCATTATCTTTTTACTTATCTTCACACAGAGAGAAAATTCAAGTTTCTCATTATTATCAAATTAAATCTAGAGATAATAAATAAGAAATTTTATTCGTTTTCGATTTCCGTAGAAAGAATATCAGATTGAAAAATGAATGATAGGATTATTTTCTACGAATCTCTATCTCTGTCTCTATTTTTATCACTATTTTTATCTCTATCTTTCCTTTTCTCTTTCTTTTTTCTCGCTTTTTCAAACCCGACCTTTTTCTTTCTTTCCTTCGCGGTCGAACGTAACACCCCTTTTTCACGGTTGTCTAGGAACGTAAAAGGACTATTCGGTGGAGGCATTAGCACTGGAATGTCCCGAGCGAGAATATCCATCTCGCTTGCTGACCACCGCTTCGTTCTTCCTTGCAATTAGAGCCGCAAGCACGCTTCCATGGAATTCGCGCTGGCATCTTCCCTTTAAAAAGCGCGTGTCTCTTGAATTTAAGAGGATCTCCAACCTCCAAGAAAGAGATAGATAAAGAGAAAGACAGAGACAGAGAGAGAGAAAGAGAGAGAGAGAGAGAGAAAGAGAAGAGTAAGAGAAGGCAAAGGTAATTTCCAACGCATCTCGTCCAACACAGCATTCCATCTAACAGAGATTCGCACTGAATCACGACTGCTCTGTGTCATTTCCACGCACGCGAACACGTACAGTTGATAGTATATGTATAAGGATACGTTTATACATCAAAGAAGTTATTACGGGCGAATTAAGAAATCAGGAGTTCGATAATCTTGCCGTCGTAAACGCCAACGGGGAGTATCGTTAAACTTAATAACGTAATACGATGGCCTCACGACATCGATAAAATAATCACGATACGACGGCAATTTAATCGCAACAAAGTCAATAATAAATTATAGAGTACGTCGTCTCTTCCTCTTTTTTGTCGCTCTCTCTTTTATATATATATATATATATCGTTTTCTCATTTTCTCTTTATTTCTTTTATTTATATTAGATATGCTACCTGTAAATCTTTGAGTTTGTTTTATTCTCGAGTTTTATAGCTTACTCGCAGGACTGTTCGACAAGGAAAACTATGAAAGAAAAGAAGAAAAAGAAGAAGAAGAAGAAGAAGAAGAAAAATTTTAACGGAGAAATTAGGCGAGACGTTATGCTTCGCTGAGAAAGAGAGATAAGAGTTATTTTTCTAAAATACACGTACTACCTACTTGGTCGTTCGTTACGCTCTTCATTCTCGGCGGCTTTGAATTTCAACAATCCGAGGACGCTCGGGTACAACGTCGTTTCTTTTTTTTCTTTCTCTCTCTCTCTCTCTCTCTCTTTTTCTCTCTCTTTTTTTTTTTATTTTCGCGATGGGCGGTAGTGAATGCGCGAGCGCGTGGGTGCACCTGCGTTTGTCGTCGTAGCGGTTTGCACGCTACCTAGAGCTTGCACCAGGGGAGAAGCAAAAAAGAAGTGACAGCGTACACTCGGCCTGTGGGAGGGACACGCTACGAGGATGTTGGGAGAACGGCGAATTGGTCCAGCGCCGGCACGAGATGGAAGAGCAGAAAAATCGTGGCATCATGCGAAAATGCGCATCCACGTTGCTCTGTCTCTTCGTGGCCCGCTTTCGTCTGACTCATATATGCGACAACTACTCACGTGTGCGTGTATGCTTGTGGAAGCCTGCCTGTCAGAACTAAATATATATATATATATATATATATATATATATATATATATATATATATATATATATATATTACATACACACAGATGCACATACATATATATATATATATCATTCCATATGAGAGAACGTTCTTTTTCGCATTTTATTGCTCTTTGAACCGAGGCCTCCTCCTCGTCTCAGTGAGATTTTCGTCGCTTCAAAGTCATTTCTCTCTCTCTCTCTCTCTCTCTCTCTCTCTCTCTCTCTCTTTTTCTCTTTTTTTTTTTTTGACGTTATAAAAAATTATCCACATCGTCATATCGACGCGCGAGAGTTTCTCAATGGGAATATGAAAAAGAGATATGAAATCCGAGCATTTTCATCTGTGTATCTGTATGAATACCTTTGCGAATTTGAAGCGCACTTGGTTCAGTTTTTCTTCTGTTTTCGAAATAGTAGAATGTACTATAAATTTTAGATGTTTTTATCGCGTGTTTCGAAATTCGAGAGTTTCTCGTTTTTATTATCGATAACGGCCGCAGATTCGACAATCACCGATACCGAGTCAAACATTCAACATTAAAGTTAACAGAACAATACGATTTCAATAGCGTTTCAATGTAACACGTCATGTCATTGCAATGTGCAATGCCGAATGAAAAGTTCATAGTTACGAACGGAATTTCATCGTCTCTATTGTATTTGTTAAAAGTATCGACGGTCGTTTGTTAATATGGTAAAAGAGACAGCGGTTGTAGGGTTTCATGAAAGGGAGAAAACCATAATAATCTCATCCAGAACACGTCGTTTCTTTAGGATTTGCATTATGGTCCACGCAAACATAAAAGATCCTTTGTACGATAATCTCTTGGCCGAGAAGTTGTGAGGAGTAGAAGGAAGAAAAACTGATTTGTAAGAGTAGAAAACGAACGAGTGGGTGGATCGATTCTTTTTCTTCTCGTCGTTGACAACTTCCAGTTTCGTCAAACGACGATTCACCGTAGATATATCTCGTACAAACGTCAAATTCATTTTCGGTCATTCAATCATATATGTATGTGTGTAACAATTCGCGATCTCAAGGTGATCTTGCGAATATTAAAATTCAAACGTTTATATCTTTTTTTCTTTTGTTATCTTTTATTATTATTATTATTATTTTTTTATTCTTATGATTAATAGTTCAAATAGTTCGAATTATTTCGTTGGGGATGAGGGGGGGGGAAGGATGATACTCTTTTCACTTCCTTATAATCAACCAAAGAGAATACCGTTATGAAATATTAAGTATTGTATATGAAGTTTAAATTATCAAGAATTAATTTTCATACATTTAGAAAAACATTAGCGATGGTGTGTGTGAAGTTACCGAAGGAAATTAACGTTGATATCGATTATCGATATTCGACAGAACTTATAAGCTATAGGGCACCGTCCATAGAGATTCAAGTTTCGGACATTTAGGTCCATTTCAAGAATCTGCACCTCTGATGTACATTATGTAAGTAATGTATATACATACATACATACATACATACATACATACATACATACATACATACATACATACATACATATATATATATATATATATATTGAATATATACAATCTACATTTATGAATGTATATGTGAGAGACCACTCTCTTCCGTTTCTCTATTTCTCTTTCACTTTGAACGAGAGAGAAAGACATTCGTGAGAGAAGAGTTGAAGTTTAAGGGAAGGATTGGTGGAGGTGACGTTCACCTTCGTAGCAATTTGCGCGTTCGGAGGTCGCTAAGGAGAAATGGGAAGCTTCGCTTTCTCACCCTCATCCTCATTCCCCACCACAACTGCTTTTCATTCGTCCTCTTCCTCCTTCTCCTTCTCCCTCTTCTTCTCCATCTCCTTCTTCTTCTCCTTCTTCTTCTCCTTCTCCTTCTCCTTCTCCTTCTCCTTCTCCTTTCGTAAGCTTCCGAGTTTCCGAGCCGCGACAGCTGAAATTAATTTCGGCCGATTCAATTAAAGCGGACGACGCGTCGCTTTCTGCGATATTCGGAGACGCCGTCGAAGAGACGACGGGGGTTTATATGCGATGCCGAGTACTGATCAGAAAAGCGACGATGAATTTCGGAAACGAGTAGACATTAGTGTATCCTGATAGATAAACGTACATTTTCCTGACAGACATTATATTAGACATTTTAAATTAGAAATATTGTTATATAAATAATATAATAACGAAAAGTTATCAATTTATTCGTTGTTAATAGAGTATATCAATGATTTATTTTTCCTCTTTTACGAATTGTTTAGAAGATTTAGATATGCCAGTATACGTTCAAGTAAAGATATCCAATTTAAGAATTTAGAGAAAGATTAATACACCCTGAGGTTGACCACACCTTTCCTGTGTTTTCGTTCCACGTCTCCCATAAATTAGTTAAAACCATCGGGCAAACGTCGAGCTCCTTCCCTTGGCGTCATTAAATCGACCAGTAAATAACGGGTATTGAATTTAAATACCTCTATGAATTAATCTAAATATGGTAAATCGTTCAATCAATGTAATTTCATCATTCAATCAAAGTTCTAACGATGTGCCGCCTTACGGAAGTGGTATTACCTTGAAAACTACCATCGAATGAGGATATACGATTATAAGCTACGACCTGTAATATTCCAATCGATAATCTTATATCTCTTTTATTTATCTTCATTATCTCAATTCTCTCTTTTTAACTAAATCATATTAATATATCATCTGTTCCAATGTACGATCCAACGTCGCTTTTTCTACAAATTTTTTATCAATTTACGAGAAGAGATATATGCCGTTTTAATTTGAATATTATATTGATTCGTGTATACGACATTTTTATTGGCATGTAATATAGAAAGAAGAGTAGTAATAAATATTTATCGTCGTGGATATCATTTTTATAAACAACCGACTAAAGGAACTAAAGATATTGATCGAAAATGTGTTTATTTTCAACGAATAATGAATTCCCTTGCGCGTTTTCATTTTCTGCAGGTCCACTATTGCTCTCCACGTTAATTTCTCGTAGTCGTCGTCTCACATTAATCGAGGAACAATATCGGTGAAATCGATACGTTCGAACTTTACTGCTCTAGCTCTAACCCCAGCTCTCGTATTCTAGGGAGGAAAGGGAAAAAGTAAAAAAGAAGAAAAAAGAAAAATGAAACAGGAGCATAAAAATATAAATTCCGTAGGCGCTAGTTCGCAAAGTTCGCTATTGCAATGCGCATGCTATCCGCACCCATATTGATTTGCTCCCTCTCCAGGAACATGAAGAGAAGTTTAAAGAGTCTCCTAACCTGATGCTCGTGTATACGCATACTTTAGGGATATCCATCGACCCTTCCTTCTCTTTTCCCATTTTCCTCGATCCTTATACCACCATTTCCTATCTCTTTCGCATAAGTTTCTTCCATGTGTGCGTTACTTCGAAGCTCATATTCGAATCTTATCTTCCCGTTGCTCTCCCATTTCCTAATCCTATTCGTTCTTCAAAAAGTATATAAAATTTTGACGAATCTAGTTGGAAGATTATCTTAAAAATTTCTCTTTCTCTCTCTCTCTCTCTCTCTCTCTCTCTCTCTCTCTCTCTCTCCCTCTCTCTTTCTCTCTCTACACGTATACACACACGTACGCATACATGCACACACGCACGCACGTTCGCACACACATAAAAACTTGAGATCGCGTTCATTTGTCTCACTTAATTACGTTGGCTCTTACAAGATTTATGTCGCACTTTCGGTAAAAACGAAACGAGGAAGCTACTGCTTCACATCCGGGATATAGATCAAATCGAAAAAAGGATGAACGTCGTAGTAGGAAAAGACTAAATGGATTTCGACGGTTTTCCCATACGAATTCTCCTCTTCGCGTTCTCTCTCTCTCTCTCTCTCTCCCCCCCCCCTCTCTTCCCCTACTTTTTTCTTCCTGTTTTTTCTTCTTTTTTCTTTTTTTCTTTCCTTTTTTTTTTCTTTTTTTCTTCTTTTTTTTTTTCTTTTTTTTTTTTTTTTATCAGAACTCGAAATGCACGACATCGATGCATTTGCAGAATGCACGCAGTACCATTTATCTACTTTCGACAGACGGTATTTTCGGATTTCCATTTTCACAAATCCCTCAAGCTGCCATGTCATACTAGCAGATAATCATATCGATCGTTCGTCACCAGCTCGTTTCTGTCTCTCTCTTTCTCTCTCTCTCTCTCTCTCTCTCGTCTCTCTCTTTCTCTCTCTCTTTCTTTCTCTCTTTCTCTTTAGAGCTTCATCGAGTGTCACTCTCCAGTATTTTCACGCGAAGTATGTTTTCAAATGATGGAAAACGGAGCAGAACGGTTTGTCATTTTCAGTTAGTTTCCTCGTGATCGATCTTCCTTTTGAAATTTTTTTTCCATTAATATGATAAGACTACTGGACTTAGCTAACGATTCGAAGAAGTAAAAGTAACATAAACCGATAAAGATAAAAGGACGAAGTTCGTAAATAAAATATATCATGGAGCATTCCTAATGCTCACGACAGAAAGAACGAAAAGCAGCAGAGATCTTTGTTGTTCGAATGGTCGACTGGTTTTTTTCTTTTCTTTTTATTTTTTTATTTTTTTATTTTTTTATTTTTTTTTTTATTTTATTCTTATTCTTTTCCTTTTTCGAGACGATAGTCGCGAGTAGGAGAGTCGATGGCAAAAGTTTTGAAACGCTTTCCCTATCGGCAGAACATTTTATAAGGAAACTTTTCGCAACGAATTCCCATGGGGAAAGTTTATCATTTAGGACAAAGGTTTGCCGCAGGGTGGTATACACCCTTAGGGCTCTTTTGGGCTTTTGGGAAACGAAAGAAAAGGTGAGACAGCAGGAAATAGGCAGAGAAAGAGAGAAACAGAGACAGAGACAGAGAGAGAGAGAAACAGAGAAAGAGAAAGAGAGAGAGAGAGAGAGAGAGAGAGAGAGAGAGAGAGAGAGAGAGAGAGAGAGAGAGAGAGAGAGACAGAATAAATGAGAAAAAAGAAAGAGAGGGAGAGAAAGAGAATAGTAGAAGGATGAAGAGGACCGTATGTGTTCTTTGGTTGGTCGCACGGTAAACCCGGCAGTAAAGATGGGAAACGATTTTTCCCTCTTCTTCTTAGGTCTTCTAAGATCTTCTACTACTAAGGTCGCTAGAGACAATGCAGCAGTTTTCGTAAAGACTTTCTTAGGATGAGACGTGTGAGAGGAGGAAATAGAAAGGAAGAGAACATCACTAGCGTCGTTACCGGTCATTCTTGTCGACTGTATTTAAACGACTATATCATTCTTTCTCTTTTTTTCGTTAGTTCCTTTCCTTAACGATCCATACTATAGTTACTTGACAAATCGTGACTATAACAGACGAGTTTTTCTCTTTGTGAGTCTTTCTCTTCGCGAGTTTGAGTTTTTTTTTTTTTTTTCACGTTTTATCTATAGTATATAAGTATATATCCACTCGTAGACGAGGCATCGTTTCCGAATCTACTTCCTCGGATATATTTCCACAAAGTCTTTCAATTTTCGAAAGCATCCGACTTTACTTTCCGTTCAACCGATCGTCGTATTCCATCGTGCGAAAATAATTTTCGACTTTCTCGGTGCACTGTATGATCATCCGAAAAGTTTTTCCGAAAAAATATCTATCCCGTTTCAGAACGTTAGGACCAACCTCGCGTAGCCAAAGTTTCGATTATCGTTTAGATCGCTATCGAATAAACGAGAGATAGGAAAAAGTTAGACAGTAAAGAGAAAAAGAGGGGGTGGAGAGAGAGAGAGAGAGAGAGAGAGAGAGAGAGAGAGAGAAAGAGAGAGAGTAACTCTTCGAACGTTTCTGATAATTCTACATTTTTCGCAGAAGAATAGAATTTTTCCAAATAAGAGAGAAAGAGAGAGAGAGAGAGAGAGGGGGGGAGGGAGAACACAGAGACAAATAACCTTTGCTCAAAGCTTTCGTTTTCTGATAGGACCACGCATAAAAATGAATAAACAGAAAGCGAACAAACGATTCGGACCATGCAGTTTGTGCGTGCGTCGAGACGTATATACATAGGAAGAAAGAGAGCAAAGCGACAAACGATTTTCCCGTCGTCCGGCGTTTTATCGTACCATAAAACAACGCGGCCGTGCATGACTGCGACTGAGAGAGAAAGAGAGATAAAGAGAGATAAAGAGAAAGAGAAGCGGACAACAAGAAATACGTGAGAAATACGGTTGGAGGAATTCAAGGTGGCCATTATTCGACTACTGTACAAAGAAACGTATATACGTGTATATATATATATATATCGGCTTGGTGATGTACGATAGCTTAAGTAAGACTCGTAATTGGATGCTCTTCTTGTTAGAAAAGGAAAATTCATCCCTCTTGACGTTCTCGCGCCTTCGTTCTAAGTAATAGATTAAATGAAGGAATGAAGAGAAAAAAAGAAAAAAAATTTATAGAAATAAAATAAGAGGAAGGAAAATGTCTTATCGAGTTGCCACGCGTGTGAGAGAATTTTTTTTATCATCTTTTAAATCCTAGTTCAATACGTTCGTGGAAAATTAATTCGTCCGTAATGGAATTCGATTTAATTCATTCGACGAAGGAGTACGAAGACTCCCTATGAAATGAGCCACGGCTGTCAAAGAAGATTTCGATGTGGATGCTTTCAAGCTCGTATAGCGGATACGCTCTCGATCTCACTCACGGTTTTCCTTCTCTGAGATGGATAATAATAACGCGAAGTGTACGATTCCCCGAAGGTTGTAATCTATTAATCATAACTCCTCTGAAGTGTGGCCAATTCATCAGATGCTCGATTCCGAGCACGAATAGGATTCTATCTTACTAGATTAACAGTCGTTGGATATAATATTAATACATGTGTCTACGTTCCTGATAGACGAAGGACATATAAGTAACGTTAGACTCTTTGACTGATTCCTTTACAGACGGAGTGACGAATTTCGTCTTTCAATTAATTTCATCTTTTTATTATTTTTATCTCCTCTTCTTTTTCTATCTAAATTTATTGTCAACAGTATGGGGTCAGTGTTAAATCGATATAGAGACGTTGATTTTCTCGACTCGTATCGTGCGAAATTGCTCACGGCCGTGGGCGTAGTTCAAGAGTGAGAGAGAGAGAGAGAGAGAGAGAGAAATAGAGAGAAAG
>NC_062189.1:13717546-13730046 GCF_912470025.1 Vespa velutina
GCATTGTAAATTACACACGTTACGGTACTGTTAGCCCGTATACGTTCTATGGTATTGCCTTTAATGTTTTAATCACGGTAACGTAGTATAAGGTCGCCTCGTACAACCCAACGACCAAGAATTATATTCGGCATTTTTTTGGGAGGGGGTGAGGGGAGGAGAGGGTTTACTGCGTCTTCGTTAACGCGCCTCTAACGTACGCACCAACGCTTAACTCGGAATGCGCGAGTGCATATCGTAATAATTTGGTCGCGTTTAACCGATCTTGTGGTTTAACGAAGTACCGACATTACTTCATTAAAGTTCCTATCCATCAGGAACACCGTAACTTTCTCACGTCTTACGTATATGTGTACACACAGAAATAGACGTTCGTTAATACAAATTGCAGTCGAGTCTCTCTCCCTCTTTCTCTCTCTCTCTCTCTCTCTCTCTCTCTCTCTCTCTCCTTTCTCTCTTTCTCTTTGACTATTTGCGCGACAGAAGGATATTATTTTGCGATTGTGCAGGTAATGTTACGATGACAATGGAATTATGCTTTGTCATGCATAATTCAATGTGCTAAACCGTTATCAAGCATAGTTACGATGTAATCTTCACTTTAATTAATCTCGAATGAAAATCGTTTAAGGAAAGGAGATATTAACTTAGAAGTGAGAACAACGTCGATTAGAAAGAAAAATAATAAAAAAAAGTAAAGGGTAGAAAAAAAGCATACGTCCGCGTTAATTTTACAAGAGATAGAGAGAGGTGAAGCCAACGTCGATAGAAAGGGCGGTATGAATAAATAAAAACGTTCGACAATGTTCTCCTAAGTTAAATAAACGCTCGTCCATTTCGTCGAGTTTATTTTATCTACTTTCATCGTGCGCAAAGTTTTCTCACGTCGTTCACCGATTCGTTGTCGCAATTTCATTCGCTTGTTAGAGAGACGCATTTATCGTTCAGTAAAAAAAAGGAGAGAAAAAAAAGAAAGAAGGGAAGGGGGTAGAGAGAAAGAAAAAGGGGGAGAGAGAGAGAGAGAGAGAGTATACGGAAATACATCATAACGAGTTTTCAACGATTTTATTTCGACGTCTCCGGGACATCCGGGTGGAAACGTTGTGCGTGGAACGGGTGAAAAAGAGGAATGATTCGTCACCGGTGTTTGATTTATGGCGTC
The DNA here is from genome assembly GCF_912470025.1 of Vespa velutina. Taxonomy (NCBI): domain Eukaryota; kingdom Metazoa; phylum Arthropoda; class Insecta; order Hymenoptera; family Vespidae; genus Vespa; species Vespa velutina. Next base: position 13,718,709 of record NC_062189.1, read on the forward strand.
GTCGTATTCGAAGAATTGCCAATAGATGGGCTCATGGGAGGATGAAATTTTGCGTGCTACTAGCAATTTTTACGAGGCCAGGTAAACGAAGCGTCCGAGGAGACGTGGAGGGATTCAACATCGAGGAGAGACGAGATGGTGGAGTATCGGTCCGAGCTAGAGTGAATAACGAAGTGGAAACTCTTCGACATCAGTCATCTGGGGAGGGGAGGGGGAGGCAGGCGGGCAGGGAGAGTGGGAATTTGTATTCCGTTCGACCATCTCGGATCACCGTTCTGTAGCCTTATCGTCGCTCGGTCCATCAACTTGACTCCCGGTCCGGCGTTGCGAAGATCGCCCATCAATTTCGAAAGCAAACCCTTTCCACCGTGGTTTGCCCCTTGAGAAGCTTTACAAGAGGGAAAGAGAGAGGGAGGGAGAGAGAGAGAGAGAAAGAGAAAGAGAAATAGAAAAAGAGAGAGTAAGGAGCTATTCGCGTCTTGAGAACTTTGAACTCTATGACCTTGCTCGATCGTCATGCACGTGCGCCAATAGAACTCTACTTCCTTTCCTCTCCCCATTCTGGGCCTTCTCTTCGAGCGTGTTATTAGTATTGTGTACTTACTTTTACTACACACAATGTTTCCCTCGTAACCGCAAAAACTCATTCTCCTTTCTTTTTCGGAATCGTTCTGGTGAACTTCGAGGACGATTCACCTACCGTATCACGCACATTCGTTCGAATAGAAAAGCGAAGCGTTCTTTTTATCGTTTTTTCTCATTCTATACTTTCTACGGAAAACGATATACGCATATATATATACATATATATATATAATCTAGGATAGTCCGAGATAATCTAAAATGATCTCTTAAAATTGATCTATAGACTTTAAAACTATGTATACCGCTTTCGATTTAAAATTGAATAGAGAATTACAAATTTTCGAAGGATCGTATTCTCCTTTCGTGTCTCTCATTTGCATTTACGTAACGCTTCCAAACATTTTGATAGTGAATATATATATATATATATATATATATATATATGTATGTATATATGTATATATATTGAGTTCAAGAGAATTGTTTGAAACACGAACGAGAGAAGCCGAGGAATAGGAAAAGGAGAAGTAGAAAGACGAAATTGAAACAGGAATAAATTGACATAGGTACGTGTAAAGGACGTAAGACAAATCGACGATTTAACATCGATCGGTGCAACAGAGTCTAGAAATAACATGTTGCCGCTTGTTATCGGTCAGGAAGCGAACGAACGAGCGTACAACCTAGCAAGCGAGCGAGCTAGCGAACATGTTCACGAAGGGGATTGCCCTTAACAACGTGCGAATACGCGCGACGCTAGTGAAACACCGGCGCCGGCAACAAATCTTAGGATAACGAGCGAGCATCGATCGCCATCAACGGCAGTGCCGCGCAATCAATTCTTAGCAGCTGCCCTCTCTCCAAAAAGAGGTCCTTTTAGTGCCCTTAACACGCACTTCAAATCGTTTTACGGTCTTCTCAGTACGAAGAGCGGCAGCGGCAGTGGCAGTAGTAGCAGTGTGTGAGAGTATGGAGAAAGAGGTGGGAGAGGAAGGAGGATGATAAGGAGGAGGTAGACAGAGGCTGAGAAAGAGGAAAAAGGAAGAGAAGGGTGGATGGGAGAGTGACAGGGAGATAGGGTGAAAGGGTGGTAGCACCAAGTTTCCTCCTTACGGTTAAGGCGTCTTTATGCTCGCGCAGCTATCGTCGAGCACTCAACGCGTCGTTGCATGACAGGAAGACGCGTTAAACTCTATTTACGACGTGGGTACGTGCTACCAAGGGAAAAGATAGCGAAAGAAGCTACGAGGTGGTCCCGAAGAAAAATAGAAAAAAGGAAGAAAAAGAGAGAAAGAGAGAGTGAGAGAGAGGGGGAAGGGAGACGGAGAGAGAGTATGTTCGCTTGAGGTTGGAAAGAAAATTGGACGAAAAGATGGTGCGGTGGTCTCTTTAGAGAAAGGACTATGCCGGACGATGAGAAAAGGTTCAAAAGAGCGAACCAAGGAGAAGAACGTCATGAAGGGCTGCCAGTATGGTTCACTTCGTGCTGTTAGCTACCTACATACGTGTACATTTTTGTTCTTCTACAAGATCCTTTATATCAACTCTTTTTCTCTCTCTCTCTCTCTCTCTCTCTCTATTTCTCATTCTCTCTTTCTGGTCAAGTAACACATTATCATAACTTTTAACCAACGTCTGTTTCTTGCTGTCATTGTAATTAAACGTAATGTCGCGTTACCTTGCAAACGACATTTTTCTTCTCTCATTTACGCTTTGTCGTTATTTCCGCCATCCCCCATCCCCCAATCTTACTTCTTTTCTTTCTTTACATTCACACTTTCTCTTCTCTATTTTCATTTTTTTCAGTCGATTCTTTTAACATTCCTCGTACTTATTTCTCGTGTTTTTTGTTCTTTTTTTTTTTGTTTTTTCTTTTTTTCTTTTATCACTCTCTCCTTCTCTCTCTCTCTCTTTCTCTCTTTCTTTCTTTCTTTCTTTCTTTCTTTCTTTCTTTCTTTCTTTCGATTCATTTCCATTTGCATCACGTACCCGCGATCGAATTTATACATTCACGGTGTATAATGTGGCGTCTTTGTTAAGCTGAAAATAAAAAAAATGAGTACAATAGAAGACCGATCGAACGTGCAGGAAGAACGATTCCGCACGGTTGCGGGCCGTCCAATTATTTTGAACATCGACGTTTCACCATATTAACGCACTGCATCCTCCCGTGAAACGAACCGAACCGAGTAAATTTATTTATTCGTATGTATATATATCGGGCGCCATGTCGAGACTTTGATTATACTATTAATAAACGATCATCGAACGACATTCGTTGCCTGCTTTCTCTCTCTCTCTCTCTCTTTCTCTCTTTTTCTCTCTCTCTAAGTTATTTTTTCTTCTCATTTCTTCTTCTTTTTTTTTCTTTTCCACGGGTTTCTAACTTCACCCATGGGAAATCGAACCGTATACGTTGTTTCACTTCGAAGACATTTTGCGTATTTCGTGAAAGGGGAGAGACCCGAATGACGTAGAAAGAAAAAGAGAATATCGAGAGAACTGCTACTATATTCGAGACGAATCGAGATCGAGCAGACATTTTCGTAAAGTATCACGATCTTTTCGTCGTTAGAAGCAAGCAATTCTAGAGATATATTTTATCGTCTAACTCGCTCTTCGCGTTACCGCGGTACAATGTCCTCCTCTTTCCTCCCTTCTCCTCCTCCTCCTCTTTTTCATCCTTCCTCGTTTCGACCTTCTCCTTTTCTCTCTCTCTCTCTCTCTCTCTTGGTTCTCGAGAGCTCTCTCTCTCTCTCTCTCTCTCTCTCTCTCTCTCTCTCTCTATCTCTTTCTCTCTCGACTTTATTCAAAAGTCGGCATTCCCAACGGAATGGTCGCGTATCTCCCTCGCCTACTCGACGCGACGAATCCTCATTTGCATTTAAACGCGTTTAAACGTTACGGGATTTCACTCACGATTTTACCACCTACGATAAGGCAAGCTCGATAATGGCAATAAAGATGGCAATTTGTCAGCTAACTCGTCGATTCGATGGCATTAAGAAAATAGAGAGAAAAAAGAAAAAATATGGAGAGAATAACAAGGTCGTCGATTTTAAATATATATTTAAATACAAAGATCTTTTTTTTTTTTTTCCTGTTCGTTAACAATTAACAAAAATCTCGTGGATTCTTAATTAATTAGAGTGAACACGAGTTGACATGAGTCCTATGATTCTTCGTTTATAGAGACGCGTTACGTGCTTACCTAATACGCACACGCGCGTCCACCATAATCACCCTTTCGCTCCCTTAACACGCACAAATTACAGCATATCGACGATTCGAGGAGCGTTTCGTAAATTACGAGCGAGCCGAGGTAGAGCGGCACCCGTAAGCTCGCACGACTCTCGGCTAACAGTTTATTATCCTTGGTATGAGGCGGCATTCCATTCGGCCATTTCCACGAATTCCTCATCTGCGGCCCATGCAACGCGCGAAAACCGTTCTCACACGCCGCCTCGGGAAATCACACATTACCGACGCGTGAACGATGAGTCTGGTACGAACGAGAGAGGGAGAGAGAGAGAGAGAGAGAGAGAGAGAGAGAGAGAGAGAGAAAGAGAGTGAGAAAGAGAAAGAGAGAAGAAAATGAGAGAAAAGGAGGGTAAAAGACAGGAACCAATACAAGGAAAGCTATTAACTCCTCCTTTTAGAGTACGGTTTACGACAAATTAAAGGAGCTTTAAAGTACGAGGTACCCTTCTCTCTTTCTCTCTCTCTCTCTCTCTCTCTCTCTCTCTCGTTCATATATATATATATATATATATATATAGTAGCTAAGAAAACGATCGTCGTCGTTGTCATCTTCCTTATCCTCATTTCTTTCTCCTCCTCTTCTATTCCTTGATTCCCTACCATCTTTCTCTTCTTCTACCAAATCGTCCGAGAAAAGTAAGAGCAATGCGTACCACAAGGATGTAGGCGCTTATATCGTTGGCTCTTACTACTGGATTTCTTAACGGAACCCCCGACAAGCCTTCTCTTATCGTTCGAAGAGCCCACTAATTTCTGTTCTTCTCTTCTTTTCCACTCGTATTCGCCTACGGCTTTCAAAGATCCTCTCTCCCTTTCTCTTTCTCTCTCTCTTCCTTTCCTCTCTTTCTCTCTTTCCATCTTCCTCTTTATTTTCCTTGTTTTCTCTATTCTCTATCTCCGTGTTCTCCGACTGTAAACGACTCACGGTGAGCATCTCTAGCGCGCGAAGGGAATATTTCGTATTCGTCTTTACTTTCCTCGCATTTCAAAGCTGCATTCCGTCTTGATTATCTACCACATTCCGTCATAAATCTCTCGCTATCGTAGCCGATTGGACTTAAGACGTAATCCGCGCTGATTGTTATATATTGCCTTCGATTTACGTCCCACTATAGCGCGAACGCATGAGCTCGCACGCGTACTTCGGTTATATGGAAATGAACGTTCTCTCCCGCACGTTCCAACATTTTCTTTTCTTTTTTTTTTTTTTTTTTTTCAATCGTTCTCCCTTCCTTTCTTTTCTTTCTCGTCACTTCGCCGCTTACCCTTTAGCGCGTAAACGCTTATACACGCCTACGTTCGGATACCACGAGAGTTCGACATGCGGAATCAAGAGGATACCTTTCGCTTTTGTGTGTGTATCTCTTTTTAACTCTCTCTCTCTCTTTCTCTTTCTCTTTCCTTCTCTTTTTCTTTCTCTCTTTCTTGTACAAGCGATAATCAAGCAACGTCCATCCACTCATCGATCTATTTCTCACTTCCTCGTCTTCGACTATTATTTTGCCGTTATCGTTAGTCCAAGATTTAAAATCGTGTATGCTAATGATAGAGGAAGAGATGGAAATTCAAAGAGGCAAAAATCGTTAGAAAGATCTTTCTCTCTTTCTCTCTCTCTTTTTCTTTTTTCTTTTTCTTTTTTTTTTTTTTTGACTCGTTATCGATTTACCCAAAAAATCTCGAAAGTTCGCGCCCTCCGAGGGTTAACCAATCCTTTTTTCTTTCTTTCTTTTTTTTTTTTTTTTTCTTTTTTCAAGACATCCTGCGAGAGCGCGGACCAGGATTTGCATAATTGCGAGCGATTGTTTGTCCCCGTATCATGGCTGGCGCATACACGCTCCTGAGCCATGGTGTGTTCTCCTCTGATCCTTATTCATATGCAAATGGCTGGGTACACCGGCGTAGCACGCTGCGGAATTGAAGACTGACGCTTACTGGTCCACACACATCTCTCCATCTCTCTTTCATCCTCTGTCTCATTCCCTGTGTCTGGCTATCGCTTTTAGGATTCTAGTTACCTCTTCCTATTATCTTTCTTTTTCTTTCTTTCTATACAAGTACGCGCAAATTTTTTCTTACTCATTTTCTTTTCCATCTCAAATGATTCAAGTTTCGATTTCAAATTCTCGATTTAATTTCTCGTCCTTCTCTTTTCTATCGTAATAACCAACGAGTTCATCGTATATTTTCATCTCTCTTTCTTCTTCTTTCTTACGTAAATATAACTCGTTATATATATTACATATATATATATATATATATATATATATATATATATATACATAACTCATTCGATCCAACTACTCTAGCCACACCGAGCGTATTTGCACATGAGCTTCTAACTAGAAGCGAAGCTTCCTTTGTTAACGACTGTATTGGAATTAGGAAGTTTCTCCTACGATGTTAGATAATTATTGTCACGAGATAAATAAAGTAGAGCTTCTCCGGGCATACGCCGTTGAGTTACTCCTGCATGAGAACGAGACACCGATATCGAACTTTCCAATGGATGGGCCGATCGATAAGGGCTCTCTTTAAAGTTAAATTAACGCGTTTAGTTTACATCTTCGTTCGTGAAGGTTCGACCGTATAATACCAACGAGAACCATTTTATCGAGTTAATCCTAGACTGAGAGGGACGATAAGAGCCAAGGGTACATACTGTTTTTACGAAGTAAGACGTTTAAATTCGATCTTCGAAGATTCGAGTACTCTTTCTCAATCGTAAACATTGTTTGTACAATCAATGAACCCATAAACCTATTCTTTAGTTATCCACGTTTCTTCGACACGTGCTTCAAGGTCTACCAGAGAACGCACGTGCCTCGATTAATAAGAGAAATGTGAAAATAGTCGTCTACGTTCTTCTCCGTGATTTGTTTTCTCTTTCTATCTTTTAACCATCCCTTCGTAGGAAGCACGTTGAAAACGATGATTTATTTTAATTTTGTGGACAACGCGGTGGTCGTACCGTGTCCTGGAGAAAGTGACGTGGGAATATTCTACGTTTCTCTCGCGTATTCGTAGAAAGTCACGTTGCACTCGTAGTACGGCGATGTCCCTCGTGTCATGCTTTAACTGTGCGGACGACTAGAACCAACTTTACACGGTCATTTAACGCGACGGTCGTGCTAATTAGCGCCTCGTTTAACGAACCTCGCGGCCTAATATATTTTAAAATTTATGCCAGGTACCGTTAAAAGGTACCTATCGTAAAAGCATAGCCCATTATCAGCCACGCGTTTTAGAATTACACGCGACAACGAATTTCCATGTAATTTCGTTAAATTTTGATCGTCATAATTTCGTTACAATTTTGTCGTTCGATCAATCGAATTCTCATTTCTCTTTGTCTGTCTGTCTATCTGTCTGTCTCTCTCTCTTTTTTTTTTATGCTTTATTACGTCAATTTCTTTTTAGTACAAAGAGTACTAAAACTCTACGTACGAGGAAGAGCAAGTATAATCGAAAATTGGGACGCGTCGTCACGTAGTCGGTAGAGCACGAAACTCAAAGAAGCACGACGACGACGACGACGATGACGACGACGACTACGACGACGACGATGACAACGACGACACTCTGGCACGGTTACCCGGACATAAATTGCCAGTGGCGCATAATGAGGGTCGTTTGGCCTCGTCAGCCCTTTAAAATCCCGAGTAACGGAAGTCGCGAGTGATTACCTACGGCGGTCATAAGGTTGACTCGTGTGGTCGTCGTGCAATCAGTAAAACCTGCCGCGAAGTATCCGCAGACGTTACAACCTAGGAAGGATACAAACGCCATCGGTCGACTAGTCTCGACATTCCTACTGCTACTACCGAACAAACGCATATACAGAAAGAGTATCTCGACTTGTCCATGGAATTTGCAAATTCCAAGTGCAAAGGGAGAGAATCGACTTTGGCCACGACCACACAACTTCCCTTAACATTTCTGAGAAAATTCTACGCGTATGCAAATGGCATCTCGCCGTGTCCTTTCATATCATCGCTATCAACTATTCCCTTTTCGTATTTGTTTCTACGGTATAAATACTTTCGTAGTTTTATTTTTATTATAAAATCTTTAAGGTTCATTTCTCATTCCTACGATTTTCAATTAAAATTATTCCTACACTGGTGGTCGTTGAGCTGTGGCATTAAGTGGATAGGTGAAACGTCCTTATGGAAAGGTCGATGATAATCTATAGACCATATGTAATTCTTCTCGGTACGTTGAAAATCTAGAATTTCTCTGCATGAAACTGGATGAAAGAGAGAAAGAGAGAGAGAGAGAGAGAGAGAGAGAGAGAGAGAGAGAGAGAGAAAAGACCGCACGTATTCGGTTCACGAAAGATGTTCGCCACCAATCGGCAGCACCTGTCGACGACAGGTCGAGTACCGGGAACAAATTGGGACCACGGCATAAAATTTCACCCTCGCTCATCCTCCTTTCCTATACGAATTCTGGTTATCTTGTGAGAGAGAACGAGAGAGAAAGAGAAAGGATTGTGGTGCTCACGAAACGTCCGATATTTTCTCACTTTTAATATTCTCACGAGCTCACAGTAGAAAAGTCACGACGTTGTTTGCCGAGATATCTCAAATCGAATCACGAAGATTTTCTAAAGACAAACGATTAATACGATACTTTTATTTTGTTCTTTCGAATATAATAAAAAATATAATGATTTTTTGATCGATAATTTTAATAATTGCTGCTTCGATCATTACAATCGTTTCTTTTAAAATAAACATCTAGTATCTCACATCTGTGATTGTACAATAGACATTTATTATCTGTCTATTTATTTATTTATTTTTTTTTTCTTCTTTTTTTCCCTATAAATTAGCAAAATAAAAATAAAAGAGACATAGAAGAAGAAGAAGAAGAAGAAGAAGAAGATTCCTTATCGATATCGGACCAAGATCACGAAGCTTTATACATTGGTACCGTAAGTTCGGCATTAGATGTAGACGAGATTACAATGTCGACATCATGCATTTAATCTTTTCCCAATCGATGACCGAAGGAAGAATCGCGGTTGTACACGTTGTCTTTCTCTTATCTACTATTCCTTAACGTATATTATTCTCGAGTTGTACGTTTTCGTTTCGCCGGTTGCGAGACAGGGAGAGAGAGAGAGGGTGGGAGGGGAGGGGAGGCGAGGGGTGATGGTGGACGATGCTGCAGAAAAGAAGAAGAAAATTCTTAACGGCAACTCGTGCGTCTTTCTTGCAATAAATCCGTCCTCGGAGTTTCCTCGGCGATCCTAAAAGCGAGCTCGGACTAAACGTAATTTAACGTCTTCGTGGCTTTCCTGTCCTCCACGACGTTAGCCCCGCGGTTTCCTCGGAACGAGCTCACCAACACCATACCCACAAGCTGCATCGTTGTACCAACAGAAACACCGTCGACAATTCACGCGGACGAACACCTTTTAACCGTTATTAATTACGCCGTATTAATATAAATGCTCGGCTTAAGGAGAATTAATGTACCCATCCGCAATTTAGTCGCACCGTAGAAAATCTGGACTGCCGGATTTACGCGGCCATTCGGTTCTTGTTAGGCGAATTCAACTCGAAAGAGGAAATTACCGTTCATATTGCTTTCCTTACTCTTTCCCCCATCCATCTCTTTTTCCCGGTCGTAAGAATATTTATTTTCCATTCATATGATTAATTTACTTGTTAAGAATAATATCGTATCTTTTTCTTTTCCTTTTTTTTTTTTTCTTTTTTCTTTCTTTCTTTCCTTTCCCTTCGTCGTATTTAATTGCTTCTTAATAGCGGACGTTCTTAAAACTTTGAAAAATTTCTTTCTGGTCTTTACGAACGTGCAAGAGGTTTTGTCGATAAGAAGTCGAGAATCCGTTAAGCCGTCACGAGTTGGTGGCCTGTAGTCTCCGAGAGGATTGGCTTCGCTAGAATAACGCGACTCTGGCGGTCGGTAAATCGTGTATCCCAATGTTCGTGCGCGGGTGGCAACGCATATATGGCCGGCGGCAGCGCATATCGGTCATCCCAGTTCCATACCGCGGCATAAACCGCGGTTTGCCGTCTACCGCATAGAGAACTCGCGACGTTTCTAATTTTCCCTACGGTATTAGCCATGAACTCGGTTCTTCTATTCGTTTATCTACCTACTTTCCTTCTTTCCTAAAGATTTCTTTCCTTATGATAGCTAACTCATAACTAAGTACGTACGTCTCGATAATTTACGTTACTTGCTCCTCCTTCTCCGTCTCTTACTCATGTCCTCTCCCTTCTCCTCCATTCTTTTATAGGTCCAAGAATGATCAGGAAGATGATATTGAGAATTATCGTTTAGCTTTTGGCTTCGATAATACGCCTCTTTCTATTCTCCAAACTTTAGTTTTTACTAAGATCGAAGTAAGATCGACATGATTGTCGATACGAACTCGTCTATACGATGGATTTCGATGAGATCGGAGTATCTAATCGATCGGTTCTTCTTGAAACTAGCCGTTAATTGCGGGTTTCGAAAATAGCTCGGAGTCTGGTACAGGAACACGCCGGAACGCCAAGAAAGGATTAGACTCTCCTGTGGCGCAGATTGCAACGAGCTAGGTACTATGTTATATGTTGTTAATTACGTTCGCCGCGCGAGGCACATCTTGGCTATCGTGAAACAGCGCGTAAGTAGTAAACGCTTCGCTAAGTAGCTAAGATATTAATAAGCTGCCTAACGGAGGTAACCTCCGTCTCCTCCCCGTTCTTCTTTATGCTACTCCACCTCATCTTCTCTCTCTCTCTCTCTCTCTTCTCTTCTCTTCTCTTCTCCGTTACTCGTAAGGCGTATTCGCCTACAAGGTAAGATGATTTTCTTCGTCCTCGTGAGACCAACAATGATTACGCTTCTGGTTTCTCCAATTAGTCCTTTATAGTTAAATAGATGCAGATTGAAAGCAAAAGGTATAAAGATGAATGAAATAGAAACGGTTAATTAGTAATCAGAAAAGATTTCATTCAAAATGAAAATATATCTTTGTATTGTTTAATGGAAATATTATTAATAGAAAATAAAGCGGTTAGATGGAAAAGGTAAAATCATAACAATAATTGACTTAAAATCGACGAACAATATTAGCTCCGTTGTAATTTATTACATCAATTTGATATAAAGTAAAGGAAAAGTATCATTGCCCGATTGAAAAATCAACGAGCGTAAACAACTAATTACGATAATTCTCCCCTATGGTTAAAATTCTTATTCTCCTACTACTTCTTATTTCCTCGTTACTTTTTCTCTCTTTCCTTTCCTGCGTTTGCAAAAGGCAAACAATTAGAGAAATGGATACGCGATCGTAACCGTGAAAGTAATAAAAAGCTACATGGAAGAATAATACGAATGGAGAAGAGCGCACACGAGCGGAAGAGCTTTGCGCGTTGCTTGTAAAAATTACCGAGATCCTCCTATCTTTTCTTTTCTTTTCTTTTCTTTTTTTTCTTTCTCTCTTTCCCTTCTCCCTTTTCTCCTTCCCTCT
>NC_062189.1:13732546-13802546 GCF_912470025.1 Vespa velutina
AACCCGAAAGGTTATGCATTCTCGATCTTATACATGATCGAGATGGATTTAAATTGCATTCCTACCTTTCCAATTTATTTTACATATACGTTCGGCGAATAATATCGGCTTACATATCGATATAATACAACTCGAATCATTGCACATCTCAGTACACTCAGTACGTTTTACGTTTATATCGAAGGGATCGTACATTTTTTTTTTCCTCGAGTTTTATAAACTACAACGGTGTTCATCGGTATTCGAATATAAAAAGGATGCAATGTTTCGCTCGATAATTAAACGGTCCCGATAAAATAGCGTTTTTATATACGCATGACCATAGTTAGAAAATAGAAATGAGATACGTCTCTGGGAAAATATAGACATTTGACAGTTCTGTCCATTCCTTCTCTTTTGTTTACCAATGCTACTTAGTTTTTAATGTCATCAACGGCAAAGCTTTAATTAACTTGCCTTGGTCGAAGGCAAAGTAAAATTGAACGGCAAAGTAAAATTGCTTTGGTCGAAGTACATAGCAACTAGTCCGCCAACGAGATTTTCTCATCTCTCTTTCTTTTTGTTTTTTTTTCTTCTGCTTCCTTTTTTTTGTTCTTTTTTTTGTTTTTTCTTCTTTTTTTTTTTTTTTTTTTGTTTTTTCTATCTCGACAAACATTCATTTTTGGTACTCGTCGTGAAAGATAAACTACTATCGATCGTAATTAGCTTCGATAACTTTGAAATATAAGATGAGAGAAAAAGAGAGAGAGAGAGAGAGAGAGAGAGAAAGAAAAAAAGAGGGAGAGGAAGAGAGAGAATATCTCGAGTTTAACGATTACAGCTTGTAACTAACGTAATGTCGATTAAACATAAGGGAATAAATAATCGTTAAGTAGCACGATGCTAATTTAACTTTCGTCTTCGAAGTATACTTGAAAGTTCAACGATTTTGAGAGTATTCTGGCAGCTACCAGAATGAAGTCGGATATTCTAGAATATCTAGAAAAAGTTACAAAATAATGGGTGAAGATAACGAGAGAGACATTTTTATCGTTTTAAAGTATTAACATGAGATCGTTTCGTTAATGAAAAGAAAAGAAATGAGAAGATACACTTTCAGGTTGCTACTGGTGCTGTTGCTTGGTAATGATATTAACGATATTTTAGTTTCTTTCGTATTACTTCGATATCATTGTCTTACAATTTCACGCGTGCTTTTTCCCCCATGAAATATATCGATGGATATTCGAATCTTATGAAGCGAAATACGAAGGACAAATCGAATGGTTATATGCAGCGAAGTGACTCGAGCTGTCTATTTTTACAATAAGCTTCCTCTCGCGTGCTGGTAGGTATCGCCCAGAGTCGTACTCTTCTCGGTGGTTTGGCGAATCTATTTTACGGAAAATACGACTCATGAATACGCGGCACAACTCACTGAGATTTCCGTAAACGCGTATTCCTTCGAGACGCTGAGGACGATCGTAGAAAAGCCCGGAGGCGTGGTGGGAGAAGGGAAGACTGGCTGGATCCTTGGAAGGGGTCGTTTCTGGCTTGGCATTGAATTAGGTATAGCTTTGAATGGATTCGCATTGGCACGGAGTGGTATAAAAGGAAAGCACTTACTCAGAACGGTAAGTGATAAAAGAGTCTGAAAAACATGTTTGAGCCATGACTGGAGAGAAGGAAAAACGGAAAGAAAGGATCGAAGGAAGGATGGAAGGAAGGAAGGAAGGAAGGAAAGAAGGAAGGAAGGAAGGAAGGAAGGAAGGAAGGAAGGAAGGAAAAATGAAGAAGGAAAAAATAAACTACGAAGGAATCGTGGGAGCTAAGTGTTTCCATGGAAATTCTGAGGTAATATTCTCGGTATGGTATATAGATCTACTGCGCGATGAAAAAAAAAAAAAAAAAAAAAAAAAAGAAACAAAACAAAACAAAAAGAAATAAAAAAGATAATAATAAAAAGAAATAATAAGAAATAAAATAAAAATGGAGTACGAAAAGAGTGAAGCAAAAAAATCATTTGCTACCGCTTTATAATAGTTCTTTCTCGAAGCATCTTTATTACAAAGTGTTTGGGGGATCAAAAATCGTTTAAGTCTCTTCTAGAGCTATTTTTCTGAGCGTATGTCGCACGCGCGCGCACGAGAATAAAAACTTCTAGTGTACGAATGCTTAAGAAGAGAAATTGTAAGATTTTCACGACGGTGCGAGATTTTCTCTCTCTCTCTCTCTCGCTCTCTCTCTCTCTCTCTCTCTCTCTCTCTCTCTCACTGTCTCGCTTGGCTTTCTTTGTTTTCCCTTCTTCTACCTTTCTTTTTTCTTTTTCTTTTTCTTTTTCTTTTTCTTTCTCTTTCTCTTTCTATTTCTCTTACTGCCGACGTTCATTTTCCTTCGCGGAAGGACTTCTTACGGAAGCATAATAAAATTTCCGCAGAGAAAACGGAGGGTGGTAGAAACGAACGCCGAGTGGAATTTCCTTGTCTCCTAGGGAAGAAGATTCTCCGAGAGATGTTGTCCTATTACGCGTTTGCACGCTTTCTCGTCTTTTTCGACTCTCGGTCGTTCTAACAGTATGCACCATGGGCGACGAAACTTTTGTTGATTCCGCAAATTCATTATCCTGGATAGAATTTTGATGAAGCACCGAGTAAATGACTTGTTAGAATCGAGATAAATTTACGATAATTAATTAAAGTCGTATTGGCTATAGTTATTATTTTAAGTCGTAGCTTCATGAGGAAACGTACTGGAGATAAAAAGCTTCGATGTTAGGTGAAATTGCAATATCGTTTCACGGAATGCATAAAGATGAGAAAGAAAAGAGATAGATAGATAGATAGATAGATAGATAGATAGGTAGATAGGTAGATAGGTAGGTAGGTAGATGGATAGAGAGAAAGAGAAAGATGGAAAGAGAGAGAACGAGTAGTTGCGGCATTAGTACTAGCCAATCCTTCCATCCTGTTGGTACGCGCTCGCTTTATCGATTTTCGTCAGAATCCACACACGTAAGGGCAGTCAAACTCTCTTTACGATCGATCGTTCAACGAACGTAGGACTCCCAGAACATAATGAAACCTCGCGTAGCCATGGGTCGTTCGATATACAGAGAAGATCGGTAGGATTCAGCTTCGGAAATCGAGAGGAGCTTAATGGAACGGTGCTAGAAATCGAACGGAGCTTCAAATCGACGTAATTACGACTTTTTTTCCTCCCTCCACCAGCCCCCTCCCCTCCTCTCTCCCACTCTATCTTTCTTGATGGCAACGTAAACGGTCGCACAGAAGATTTTCGGCCTCGTTCGCGCAAAAAGCTTCATCCGTTTTGTCGGCAAAGGAAAAGGGGTAAGAGAGGGGAAAGAGAGAGAGAAAGAGAGAGAGAGAGAGGGAGAGAGAGAGAGAGAGAGGTATAGGAGAAAGATGTAATTAATGGACTTGGTACTGAGAAGAGGATACCGATTTCCAAGCGAGAACGCTTTTATCGGCAAGGCCGCGATCTTGCTTGGCTGGTAAACGACGAATGCCGATGTATTAAATAGAGGAACGAAGCAATGTCTGCTACATACAGAGTAGATCTTGCTTGCTAATTTAACGATTGCTGTCATTTATGCAACGATCGTCTAACATTCGGATCGCTCATCATCGGACACACGGTTAACTAAAAAGAGAGACAGAGAGAAAAGGTGCTCGACTGACGCGGGAGAATCGAAGTTAGCTCGGTAATGATGCGACCCGCAGAGTGGCATCGATCAGAAACATCGTACCGATTAGGATCGTTAAGCTTAAAAAGGAATTTGCATTCGTAAAACGAAAGGATGCGTTATATATATATACTACGTTCACGGAAATGTTAGGAACAAGGAAGCTATTGGAAAAAAAGAGAAAGAGTGTTCTTGTAAATCGGAATGATTCATAAAACAAGCCGGTATCGAAAACGATCTGACAAACGTTTCCGTTCTCTTTCCCTTTCTCTTTCTCTCTCTCTCTCTCTCTCTCTCTCTCTCTCTCTCTCTTTCTCTATCTCTACTTCTCTCTCTTACTAAAAGAAAAATATAGGAATCGTCGTTTCGTTCTTTACGTCGAAAGTGAAGATCGCGCGTTCGGTAAGAAGAATTCCGAGTGACGGTACCAATTGACAGGAATAACAAATGGGTAGTATGCGTGAGTAACACCGGGGTAAAGATAAGATCGACTCGCCGTTACACGTCCGGCCCTTCGTGTAACACGGCGTAGCCCTTATGATAATCACCGGAGAGGCAACGTGATTGCGAGGATTTGTTAGTACGATAAACCTTCCACGCTCGACTATGAATTAGGTTGACGAGGGGCAGTGAAGAGGGCAAAATCTACGATCTGAAATTCAATAGCCGATAAATAACACGCTCCGTAAATTCTATAATCGGTACTTTGTACGTCCGATAGACCGCCTCCGGTTGAACGTTCCACGCGTAAGAAAGATAAATACGATCGTGTTACCGATCACTGATCGTCATCCGGAACTGTTTATTTTTTTCTTTGAAAACAATCAAGAAATCGTATTATATTTTCTTTATAAGTATTTATAACTTCAAATTCTCGTTGATTATTGATGTTAAATTGATTGACTATTTTTCTCTCATTATTTGGTATCTCGTAGTATAAATCCGAGATAATTTTTCTTTTTATTGGGTTCTCTCTTTTTTTTTTTTTTTTTGTTTTAAATTAATATATACATTATTATTCTACAATATGAATCGGAAGATAAAATGGTAAATGTTGTTGTTCGATGTAACTGTTTTATACTTTGTCTGTCTTTTAAAATTTTTATTCATATTGTTACAGTAGAAAGATATTAGTGTTTCCGAAATGTCGTCGAAGCTGTAGTGAGATCGAATCATAGAAAGAAATCTCGAAAAATCCGAACCATCGATATTCTATTACGTTTCTAGCCGATAGAATGTGCAACAACCACGACAGCAACCGAGGTGAGCACGTAGGGAACGTGTTGTGTCACGTAGTATTGACTATCGAATAGATATCCGACCACAAGAGGATAGAAAAGAGGAGAGAAGAGTAGGCTGATATCGCGTGCTCGCGTTTCTGCTTTCGAGTACGAGACCGTTGCATCCTGTGCACAAACCTACGCTTCTTATGCAAACTGGCATTGGTCCAATTCTGGATATTACGAGGTGTCACTCTCATGTCATACCAGATACAAACGAGAACCATCGAACCTCGATTCGTCCATATGTTTTATTTTGCGTTTTTACTTGAATTAATTCATTTTCTTTTTCTTCCTCGTTATCCCGTTCATGTCTTTCTTATCTTTTGATCATATTCGTGGTTGTATGTACTTACATACATACATAGTTGAATATCGTGGGAACGAAATCGTGTACATTCGAACAGTAGAGACGACGACGAGGTCAAACGTGCACACCGATCGGAGTATAAATCGAAAGCGCGAACTAAAAAGTCTCCGATCTCAATAACAACTACTACTACTACTAGTCTCTAGCGACTGTCCTGTTAACCCATTAACCTTCTCGCATCGTGGCCTCGTTAATCCTCTATTTCTCTTAGCCGTACGATTACGACGACGATCAAGAGGAGGACGAGGAGCTGGTATCGTCCGGTCACGTTCGCTTTTGCCTCCTAGAGAGATCCGGCACGATTGAGACCACGATGGAGATCGTAAGATCCTTCTCATTATACGTTGATTCGATCGATCCTGTATAACTAAGCTCGTTTTGCAATATCTAAAGAAATTTTTTTGATCAGAATGGAAGACTAATTTTCCTTTTAACAGGATCATTGGTAATTCTCCAAATTTATTTTGTTCCTTTGCAAATTCAAAACTCGGTCACGAATACTCCTTAGCATTTCGAGCAATGAAAGAATTCGACGTTGATTATATTTACTTGGAAGGAGAGAAGAATACGTCTATCGGAAATCCTGATTCGCGAGATCGGCGTCGAGCGCTTGCTTGGCGAAGTACATTATGTAAATGGCTAGGAAAACTGGCTAATTAAAGTACGAGAATAAACTAGGAAAGTCGGAATTCCCGTGCAACTTTCTTCCATTTTGCAGTTTCTCTTTTTCCCTAAGCTATTCCTTTCGTTCTATTTTCACTTGGTCGCTATACTCCAGGACGGTCAACGATTTTCCAGCGAGTTTGTCGTTTTGCGGAATCGAAACTCGGTGAAGAGAAGACGACCCATTATTTTTGAATCTCTAATTTCTTTCCCAGTCAAGTGGAGTCCTCTTGAAACCGACGAGTAAACGAGGCAAATTTTTCAAAGGGAACGAATTAACGATCTTTTCCCTTTATAAGATTATTATTATTATGTGAACTAATCCTCCTTCTTTCTCTCTCTCTCTCCCTTTTTCTTTTCTTCTTAAACTCGTCTAGACGATTTTAACGAACGCGTTACGTTGGAATGAAAAATGTTTGAGAAAAATCGAAAGAATGGGAAGAGGACAAATCAGTTATCTCGAAATTTCAACATTCTTCCTACGAATAGTTTCAAATGCATGGCTACTGTGCACGCATCTAGATTCCCCGTGGGAAAATCAGCAAACGAGGCCTCGAACAGCTGTAATCCTACCGGACGGACAATGGTTACCGACGAATATCAGGCCGCGTCAAGCATCGCCGCGGACATTAACGCTCTGCAAAACACCGGGAGTATAATCGATCGGTCCTTGCGGAGGTTTCGTCATTGTTTGCATTTCGAGCGGTCAGGAAGGGGCTAATTCCGTGGAACGTTGGATGCGCTGCCTCCGTGCTAATTATTCCCCAGGCTCTTTATCCAACCTCGTTCTCCCTCTCTCTATTTCTCTTTCTCTCTCTCTCTCTCTCTTCTCTCTTTCTCTCTTTCTCTCTTCGATGTCTGTCCATTTCTCCTACTGGTCCTATCCCAACGTACGAATGTACGTATTCCACTCGACATCGACGCAAATAGCGAACAACGCGTATTGAATACGCTCTGCTCTTGATCCATGCTTGATGCGCAGACATAATTCGATACGTGCTGTCGGCGAGTAAAATGCACATTGCCTGTACGTTCCTTCAACCTGGCAGCCGATCGGCTGACCAGTCAATCTGACTTTCGATCTCTCTTTCTCTCTGTCCCTGTCTCTCTCTCTCTCTCCCTCTCTCTCTCTCTCTCTTTATCTCATTATCGATATATTGATATATGTGTATAAGTTAATAGCCATGGAGAGTTTTTAGTTATTACGATCTCCTTACCTTCTTCTGCGATACGCAGTGATTCATAAAAGATTATTAACGCTTCGTTACTTTGTTACCGATAAGGAACTTTTATTCATATTCTCCTTCTCTTCTTTTTCTTTCTCTTTTTCTTCTTTTCTCAAGATTAGATAATCTCTTCCTCTCTTACGACGACGGATTAATCTTAAGTTATTGATCCAAGCGCATTTTTCTGTAAGCAGCAACGAAGGAATACGAATGCGCTCTTCTTACCTCGGATTACGGAAATATATTGACGTGGAAAGTCGGTAGGATGGAGAGAACGTTCAGAGAAAGAGAGAAAAAGAAGGTGAAAGACTTAAAGAGAAAGGGAGAGGTATTAAATACTCCGTTTTAAAGTGCTATGTAGAAAGAAAAGAAAACGAATAATAGTAGTAGTAGTAATAGTAGTAGTAGTAGTAGTAGTAGTAGTAGTAGTAGTCGTCGTCGTCGGCTTAAGATCCTTCGTGTATCGAAGTGGCCTTTCGTTGGCTACTTGTTCGTAAAACTAATAAATATGCAATGTCGCGAAAACACGAGAAAAAGGTAAAGAATAGAGGAGTAGAGGTCTCTCCTATTCTTCGTAAAGGAAGAGAGAGAGAGAGAGAGAGAGAGAGAAGCTATGTCTGTCCAATTCGAAAATGCCATCCCCTTAATTGTAGGAAAATGAGAATTTACGATAAGGTAGGAAAATATTTTTTCAGGAGCGGCTTAGGTATTTAAAAGCGGTCGATTTCGTGGACCGCTTTCGAATCCTGTCAATGGCTACACCTCGATGAAAGGTACATCGATATATCGTAAATTAGTACGTCAATCGCAGCTGCTACTGCGAAAACTATTTTCCAATGTCTACTGTCGACGGACGCGGACAATAAAATCTTTGTGAACGTTCTGGGAAAATTTTATTGGTGATTTTCGAAAAACGGTGTCGGGAAGAAAAAGAGAAAGAAGAGTAAATGACCAGAAAGATTTTCTCGTTTCTAACCGAAACGAAAAATAACGAGTTTTTTCCCGTCCCTCTCCCTCCCCTCTCTCTCTTTCTTTCTTTCTCTTGTTTTTAACGATCGTTAATTTCGTTACTATCGTCACGATCACAAGATAGAAACATTTATCGTTACAAATCATCTGAATATTTAATTACGCACTTTTACATACTGTATTTCATGTTCGATTAGAATGTTCGTCGAATGTGGAATAAATCTACGAATTCTCAATAGAGTTTCTTAAATATTATCAAAATCTAATCGTTATCATTTGTACGTCAATGAATTTCTATTACGGAATTATATTAGTAAACGACGTGAAATCGTATCGATCGGAGAAAGGATCGAATATTTGCAGGATTTTTAGGAAGAAGAATTGGCAAGTGAATTCTATTGACCAAAAAAAAAAAAAAAAAAAAAAAAAAAAAAAAAAAACTGTTGGCGTAGATCGCTGAGTTTATTCGCCAGTATCGTCGTTGCTAACACACAGAAGAAAGCTTTCATGATGGGACGCGTGTTCGCGAGCATGCGCCCGTATTGTACAATACATCAACGCCCACAATTTTTCGGGGGGGAATAACGGGGGGGAAAGCTTTTGATGCATCGCCGTAATATCGGCGATACATTAATTCAAGGTGAATGGGAAATATATCAGGCAGCCACATAATTTTCCTACCCTCGTCTATCCTTTCCCTATTTATTTCCCGAGGATCGTCGGCCGACCGCTTTTTAAATGTGCCTCCAATGTGTCCACGTACGGACATCCTCTCTCTTTTCATGATCTATAGCATGCGATACACATCGTACGTACGTACAGGTAGAATAAGAGAGAGAGAGAGAGAGAGAGAGAGAGAGAGAGAGAGAGAGAGAGAGAGGGAGGGAGAGAGAGAGAGAAGGAAGGAAATGGTTCTCGCATAGTTCGCGGAAATCGTGCCATTATCCGTTTAGATTCCCCTGTGGCTTTTTGTTCGCGAAACAGGTATCTACGACGTTAAAGCGTGTTGCGAAATTGCTCCATCCATCATTTGATTTTTTTTTTTAAAGTCTCTGCGTAAAGCAGAGCATTCGGTGCGATCGTGATTTCGAGGAGAAGAAGAAGACGAAGAAGAAGAAGAAGAAGAAGAAGAAGAAGAAGAAGAAGAAGAAGAAGTAAAGAGAGAGAGAAAGGAGGGAGCAACAGCATATTCGAGGAAGTCCATGTAACAGCCAATCTTACAACGTTTTCTTACGTTCGTATTAAGCCCAGGTATATTCACCTAAAGAGTTAATTCTTAAACCCGAGAAAGTTAACTTCTTAGTCGTTAAGGGGCCGCGCGTTAAGAGCTCACCGCTTAGACGCGAATGTAACTGAACTTTAGCGTGCGAGGGTCCTTCGCTAACGTAAATTGTTGGGCAAAGGTGCGGCAGGTTTTGCTAAGATCGCAGCGTAGAACAAACTTCGTTACGAGCGGCGTCTTCTCGAAAAGCCATAACCGCTACGATTCCACCCTGGCAAAGGAAACTTTTCGCGTGGAGACGCGTTCGTGATAAACCGTTCGGTCATTACGCTCCACTCGAGCCAATTAAAACTTTCTCGAATGATAAATCCAGCGTATATAAGCCGGTACTCGAAACTACGAGTACAATCTTAAAAGAAAAAGCATAACGTGCCGTGCCGTGCCGTGCCGCACGATTTCTACGCTCGTTCTATGTTTCCACGAAAGACACTAAAACACGGTTGAAGGTCAGGGAACAGACGGTAAACGCAATGAGCCGGTTAATATCGTGTTTGTTAAGGCGATCGTGGAGAAGGCCAGTTCGAGGTACGTTGCCGAGTGCCTACCGCGTTTTACGAGCTGCGACCAAACGGCTCGTGGAAGAAATACAGGCGTTGCAAAATCTCGAAGCGCGAACACATTGCATTAGGTGAAGGAAAGAAGAGTGGTACGAGAGAGGATTACCATCGGACAGTAACTTTACTTTACGCTTTTCCTTATTCTTTTCCCGCGACTTGTTGGCTGGTAACGCTCTTTGCGATCGTTCGAGCATGCGACACATACACACATGCACACGTCTTCGAAGTCTTAGAATGGTTCTTATATGACCGATACGTCGCCTGAGATGCACTGCCGACGGTATCCCATCAACGAGAAACCTATAAACTCAGTCGTCAGTCTGTAGATAATATCGAAAACCTCTTTCCTCTTGCTCTCTATATTTCTTTTACATCGATTATCTCTCTCTCTCTTTCTCTCTCTCTCTCTCTCTCTCTCTCTCCCTCTCCCTCTCCCTCTCCCTCTCTTTCTCTATCCATCTATATCTTCAATTCAGGAGTCTGTCACTCGCTCGCTCGTCTCTTCGTCCATCCAAGGGATTTTCATTGACGTAAAATACGAACAGAAGGTCAGAGGAAAGGGAGAAGGGAGGAAGGATCGTCCACGGGCGATCGATGTTCGTAAAATCTCTGGTGACCTCTGCAATCGGCATTTGTATGCGGAAGAAATATCTCGACAGGATGCTACGTTCCGTAGGGGGCGTAAAAATTGGACGCTTCGGGACTGCGAAAATATTCGTTCGTCCGTCTGCCAGAATCGATTCTCGGCGAGTACTTCGGGAACGTTATGGCGATACTTATTTTCTAGCAATTTTTACTCCTCTTACGTCCCGCGCAACATCGCGTTAAGTCCGTCCACTTTCCAATTCTTTACAGGATACGAATCTTCCTTTCCATTGGGACATTGCTCGACATTGGGATGCACTTTGCCATAGCAGCTATATATTTTTAATTCGTCTATTTCACTTTCCAAGTTCTCGTATACTACGCATCGCATATCGTGCTACGCCTTGTTTGATGCGCCACGCTAAGAGCATGAAATTTGTAGATCGAAACGATGGAGCACTATGTACGAACTTGTTAAGATATATACATACATATGAACGGCAATATCGGAAAGCAAGTAAGTAAAAATGTTATTTCTTATTCGCGTTTCTTATAGGCCTTTCGATTTCTTTGGCAACTCGGTTAAATGGTGATTCAAAAATAACGTCAAACAATCTTCCCTTGTGAAAGATAAAACTCTCTTTGGAACTAAATCACGATATTACTCACAGCGTTATTATCTCCCTTTCCTTCACTCTTTCATTCATTCTCGCGCACAGAATAGCTTTTAAAGTCAAGCAAGAAACGTGCGTATCTCGATTCGAGCTCGTTACCACCATTAAAATACTTTGCGTCCGTCCCTTCGATTAAATTCGTTATCGTTAACTCGTGCGTCTAATCTACCTTGTCTCATTTTGAAAATTATTTCCACTCCTTTTTCCCTTCCTCTCTCATCACCCTCCCTTTCCTTTTCTTATTTAAAGACTCTCTTTTAAGTGTAAAGGCGCGCTTTCTATTTTCTTACGTAGAACGAGTCGAACTAATTTAATTATTCTTTATTTCAAGACACGAATTTGCATTATCTTTTAATTTTCCTCCGATGAAATAATCGTCGTATATCTACTAGTTTACAATCACTTTCTCCCTCTCTCTCTCTCTCTCTCTCTCTCTGTCTATATATATATATAAATCCTTTCCGAATTTATTTCGCATTTCCCTTAAAATTTAGAATTAAAAAAAAATCAGTATCGCTCTTGGCTCATTCGTTGGGAAAGCTCGTATTTCTCTCAACTCGTTGAACTCAAGTTATTCGCTACTCCTCTCTCCACCCACGGCCGTACTTATCATCCTGTATATTTTTTTTTCTTTTTCTTTTTTTTTCTTTTTTTTTTTTTTGACGGAGAGAACAAACAACAAGGGCGCTCGTTACAAATTGAATCATCTTTCATACGAAGCCAGAGTATCGTCGTCGTCGTCGTCGTCGTCGTCGTCGTCGTCGTCGTTGTCGTCGTTGTCGTCATCGTCGTTTGCGTCGTCTACGTAGCACGAGTGCCGAGCGTGAAATACCGTAGCTCTTCGTGCAGTTTCCAACTCGCACGCGGCCCATTACTTGCGGCTTGCAAATGGGCGAGCGCAACGTGCGCATTAATGCGTACTACTTCCCTCTCCTCCTCTCTCTTTCTCTTCGTTTTCCTCTCTATCTCATTCTCTCTTGTTACCGTAGAAGTCGTGCGATATGTATGTATCTCTCGTCTTCTTCAGCCGAAACTCTTCCCTTCCCTTCAGACCCCCATTTCGATCCATACGCTTGTCGCAAGTATCTCGTTACAGAATATCGTAGCAGCTCTTACCTCACGAGTTATGGCTCCTACTTCGCATTTCGCGAGATCCATTACCTCGTAAGCTAAATCACGCCTACGCGCGCGCGAGAGAGAGAGAGAGAGAGAGTCTATTCATAGAGATACTTTTCTAAAATATCATGGATTTATCAAATATCATGGTTTATCTTTGATCGAACTTAATTTGATAAAGCATGAAAGTGTTCTCCCGTTACTCGTTATTTCTACCACGAATTTTCATCATGTTATGTGTGTTGTGTTCGTGTTGTGTATGTGTGTATGTGTGTGTGTGTGTGCGCGCGCGAGTCTCTCTTTCTCTCTTTGTGTGTGCGTGTCTGTATGCGTGCGTGCGTGTGTGCTCTGAGTATTTTTGTGTTTCTTTATTTCTTTTTTCTTTACTTTCCTCTTTTTTTGCCTACATTGGCTACGTTCTGGAAAACAGTCCGTGACTCGTGGAAACGATAAAACAACACGCGAGTCCGTTCGGCACGAACTGAGAGTCCGAGATTGAAAACATTCTTCTAAATCGAGCGAGGGTGGAGTGCTTGCTCTCAACATTTACTTCCCATTGGAAAGTTCGACAATCGGCGACAAAGAGGTCGGTCGGTCGGTCGGCGTTATTTATTTCGCTAAGTGCTCTCAATCGTTCGTTACTTGGCTCTCGGTTCTCTCTCCGGGACTCGTCTCGTGAAAATTTATCGCCATTGACCACCAGCCAGTAGTCGTCGCTCGTGTAACTTACGCATTCCCTGCCATGGAAAGCCATACCAACGAGAAATCGTCCTGAGTTTGGCCGGCGTGAAAATTTTACATGGAAACGTGGGAGCAGGTGTAAAACGAGTTCGACCGTTATCGTAAACGTCGTTCGATACTCGTGAAAATTAATTCGAGGATATCGCGCCAAAGTATCCGACGGAAAAAAACACGCGGATGTTTGTGTTTTTTGATTAGAATAAGATAAAAAATAAGAAAGAGAAAGAGAAAGAGAGAGAGAGAGAGAGAGAGAGAGAGACAAATTAAAATTACCAAAGAACTTGTGAGTTAATGCTTGCAATAAAATCCTACGGTAGCTCTCAGGTCAGAGTATCAACATTCATCGTATACGATGAGCTTCTCAAGGATGCTCGACGTGTCCGCGCCGTTTGTGTTAGCCGCGTAACACGGATCGACCTTTATGGCCGTCCCTAATGATCGGCAACGAGAACTGCCGATGATCGTTTTTGTCACGGCCAAGGCGCAAGATTTTCACTTACGTGTACGCAAACGAGACCCGCCGTTGCACAGCCTCCGGCGACGAGAGTCTCGCACCAACGTATTCAGTTTCTTTGGTACCCTCGACCTCGGTAATATCCGTGTACGTGTGTTCAACTTACGTGTATTCGTAGTTCGTTTCAAGTACTACTCGATGTTGAATCTAAATGGAGAGACTAGGTCGATCCATCGTCTACTATAATATTGTTTCTTTTCTTTCTCCACTTACATACGTATTCAATCAAATTTCTTCTTCTAGACGAATTTTACAATTTTATTAGATTTAATGCGTTTCTTGTACGAATATCTTTTGTCAAAAAAAAAAAAAAAAAAAAAAAAGAGAAAAGAAAGAAAGAAAGAAAAAAAGAAAGAAAGAAAAAGTCGTCAAAAAATCTTTTCAATCTTGTTTAAAAGAAATTTAGAATATGTTAAATTGTATTTATATCAGAGAATGATGTAAAGAGCTTCTTCTTCTTCTTCCTTCATATATCACTTTCAAGGCCTAACCACGTGAAGTTTTCATCGTCTTGCGACCGCATTACATTGCCAGAAAGGAAACGGACAAACGTATCTAGGGATTTTGCTGGACGCTTTGAAATGCACGGTCAACGCGGTTTACCACATCGTGCGGACTAGTATCATGAGTATTCGTAACAGTGGTCCGGTATTTCGTAACGATCTTTCTCATTTCGTTCTTTACACCTATAAACGCCATCTCGTATATCGGAGTTTGTTGTTTGTGGCATCCTCCCTCTCTCCTCTCTTCTCCCTTATCACTGATTTTTTTTCGACTCTCGCAAAACTCGAGAATTTTTCTCGAGAAAAATCTAATCTGTTCCTTATCTCAAACTTAATCCATTTAGAATCACGTTTAGTGAGTTTCTCGTTGAGGTGAACCTAAAGGGCATTGTTATTAAAATTATATTACAAAATAATTTTTATAAATGTCCGTTTATAAATCATTGCCCGTAAATTATTGTAATAGACATAAATTAATGTTATCCATTTAGTTTTCTCGTTCTTGCTTGTGATCGTGAATCTAAAGAAAAAAAGAAAAATGATGAAAGAAATAAAAGGAACGAATTATGCGCGCCATTACATCTCCGCATGCGAATTTCAGTCGGCTTGTCCTTTTCCATCGAACGAATGCGATCGGATCGATGGTTTGACTATGTAACAGATAGATCGTGGTCCGATCTAATCTACGATATCGATCACTGGCATTACTTTTCTTCATCCTTCTGCCTTCCTTAAGGCGGCGTCGGGGGCGTCGGAAACGCGGGGCAACTCTGCTCTACAGGCCGTAGATACATTTGTGCGTGAAATTCAGAGAAAGAGCTTGAGAGAAGACGTAGATGGAGATGCGGTAAAGGTAGAATTACGAGGGACGTATCGATATATTATTCCCCGGTAGTATCCACCATGGACGGGTCTGCAAACGTCGGACAGGCTTTGGCACGGCACTGGGGAGCGAGAGAAGAAGAAGAAGAAGAAGAAGAAGAAGAACCGTAATGACCGCGCGTAGCCATCTCATTCCCATTCTCTTACACCCCATGGCGCTTCGTTCGAACTCGCATGCGTGTCGAACTCAAAGCACCTTTCTCGCAAGTGCTCTCGAACTCGCCCTATTGAGAAACTGCCTTGAGAAAGTATGTGAGAATTAGAAAGAGAGTGAGAGAGAGGGAGAGAGAGAGAGAGAGAGAAGGAGAGAGAGATAGCGACTATCAGGTACGGTTAAATTGTTTACGAATGTTTATGAGCACGTGTGGTCGCTCGTAAGAACGGAAACTGCCCTTTCTATTCGTTCGATTTTTCAACCATTGTACATTTCTGCACGCGGTGGCTTTACATATTCGTCCGTGTAAGTGTGTATGTATGTATATGTATGTGTATGTGTGTTCATGCGTACCTACGCGTATATGTTTATGTATGTGTGACTGTTAGCAATACGTGAATTATTTTGTCCTTTCTCATTCTACCGGCAGAATACCGGGCTAATCCAGCTTTCGATTTTTTATGGTTG
Source organism: Vespa velutina (assembly GCF_912470025.1). NCBI lineage: Eukaryota > Metazoa > Arthropoda > Insecta > Hymenoptera > Vespidae > Vespa > Vespa velutina. The sequence continues at coordinate 13,748,213 of NC_062189.1, forward strand.
ACTCACGTATCGATGCAGGTTAGCAAATCGGTAGGTTTTTCGAGATTTTCAAAGTGGAAATGAAAGAACAAAACAAAAAGAAAAAAGAGAAAAAATTTTTTCCATTCGATAGGAGATAATATCAATGATTTTTTTCAACATAAAAGACACACGGTAAATCAATTCCGTCTCGATACTCTCGATTTCTCGACCTTTCTTTCACAAATTTTTTACTTTCTGTCGATAGAAAATTCCGTTAGAAATAGGCATAGGAATGGAGTTCTCATTGGTGGAATGAAGAAACGGGGTGGATAAAGGGGGTGGAGATCGATGTAACGCGATTAAGGCGGATTCGGAAAACGGATAAAACCTTGAGGCTATAGGTACGATAACGACGAAAAACTACGATTTTTCCACCCCTTTCCTCTTGCTTTTCGTTTCGAATGTACAGTCACGTTCGATGCATTCGAATCTGATAACTCCAGAAGAAACATTACCCGAATCACGTTTCTCGTGCAACGTAGAACGACCTCGGTTAAAAAGAAGGCAGAAAAGAAGGTGGAAAAGAAGGCTAAGGAAGAAGCAAAAGAAGAAGAAGAAGAAGAAAGAAGGAAGATTCGAATAAGGGAGGAAAAAGCAAAAACCGAAAGGTCCGCTATTATGGAAGGTTCAGGACTTGCGTTCATTCATTGATTTCGTATAAATACCGGTTACGGCTTAGCTCGAGGTATCGAAACGACGAGGAGATGCGAGGGAAGGGATAGAGACGGGAAAAAGGAAAGTGGACGAATTCCGTGCACGTTTCTCCAAACGTATTTCATCCCTCAGAGTCGAACGGCCGGCATCGCGAGGGTGCGTCGTGAGTTCGAAAAGAATGAAAGCTAGAAAGAGAGGAAAATAAAGATTCCTCAAAGAATGGAGAAAAGGGGGAAAAAAAGAAAATGAAGAAGGAAGAAAGAAAGAAAGAAAGAAAGAAAGGAACACTACTTCGGATACTTACATTCGACGTTATTCGACTCGATTCTATGAGTCGACTCTATCGCTCTCGGTTCCTTATCGACAATCGTCGAATTACATAGACCTCGAGCTTAGCGAGTCTCTTTGCCCGGGGCAGAGCAAAACTCTCGAGACTACGACATCGAAGAAGGTAAAGAAAGAGAAAGGGAGAGAGAGAGAGAGAGAGAGAGAGAGAGAGGGAGTGAGTGAGAGAGAGAGAAAGATAGTCGAAGCTCTCAAAGATGATGAACGGAAGAAGGTCTCGTTTGATGTTCGATATCGAAGAGAGAATAGATCGATATCGCGCTCGGCTTTACGTTACGCATTTTGCGTAACGCACAGCTTTTACGCGTCATTTCCGTGCGGTTTCGTTCGGCCTTTCGAAGGGCATTCTCAGCGATCTTAGTTGCGTCCGTGAACGAACGAGCGAGATATTAAGAAAAATAAAGTTAAAAAAAAAGAGAAAAAGAAATGAAAAAAAAAAAGAAAGATAGGAGAAAGATGGTAGGGGAATAAATCGTGCGGTTTCGTACTCGCTCGGCGTAACAGAGGATTAAGTCATAACTCGTAAGCGCTTCGAAGGGAAGTTTCGAAGAGGATCGGATAATAGCCGACTTCAGCGCGCGCGCGCGCGCGCGCGCGCGGGAGATGAAACGTTAGTCCATAAGATGCGGATCATTAAATTTTCAGCTTTTCGATCTCGCGGATGCGCTGCGGGCTACCGCGAATAGAATGTTCGATCCGGAGGGTATAGGTATGCGCCGATCTTGCGCCTCTGATATTGAATCAATTTCTTCGGAGTCTCTTCGATCGAAGTAGTAGGGGGAAGGTTGTATCCGACGTTGTGAATATTTATTACGGATCTCCTTTACCGCTCTTTTTCTTTGGCCGTCTTTATCGAGATGCCGTGCGTTTAGCGACTCACTTGCACTCTTTCAATTCGAAAAATGGTTTCTTCCGTTTCATTCTGGCACGCCTATAGGCTATATGTAAGACTATTTCCAACATCTTCGATATACCTTTTATATTTGATACCAAAGAAAGAAAATTTATCTCAAGGAGCTCGTCCATTCGTACTCTTATGTTTTTCTTTCTCTTTTATCTTTTTTCATTTTATTTTCATTTTTCTTCCCCCTCGACGGTAATAACCTTTCTTGTGGTCAGATCCGTAACATCATTTTCACCTTTGGACGATCCTCCGATTCTCTCGATCTTGATCGATCCAAGCGTGTCTTTCTTCTTCTTCTCCTTCTTCTTCTTCTCTATCTCCTCTTCCTCCTTTTTCCTCGATCTTTCTCGTCTCTCGATGTTTTCTACGTGCTAGATGAAAAAGAAAAAAAAAAAAAAAATAAAGAAAATAAAAAAAAATAAAAAAAATAAATAAAAAAGCGCGAAACGAATGCGACGCACGTGCGAGGGCGAGCATGTCCGGAAAATATTTTTCGATCAAACTTAGGTATAAGCTCGAATCTCCTTTCCTCTCCTCTTCCATCTATTTCTTTATCTCATGTTTTTTCTTATTCTCAGTCTAGCTCCTCTTCACCATATATTGCTATCTCGAAGTATGCTTTGACAAGTACTGAGACACGGGAGGTACGTTCGCCGCAGCGACGTGCAAGATTAATGTTGATCGCAATATGCCGCGAGTCGGGTTTCGTAACGGCTTGTCATTGGTCGGTTAAGGCTCGTTAATATTTATTACGTCGACACTGCATTTATCATTGGACGCGCTGTCTGACACGCTGTAAGACCGACGGGCGTTACGATCTTTGTAAGTGGCTACGCGATTTTTGTTCGCCTGTCCGACGTGGAAAGCGAACGTCTTTTCGCTTCTTATATCCAACGGATAAACGGCAAACTCGCCTAAATATTACGACTCTGACCTCGTAACTTTCAAAATGACTATAAGATTTTCCCATGAAAATATTATTTTCGTAGAAGCTATGGGATACAATGGATTTGACGATAGTCATCGTCTTTTTACGTCTATGATACAGAGTTTTCTTACAACTAATAAATTTGCTATAAACAAGACTTAAGGAACATGAATCGCGACTATGTACATTTTCTATTTTACTCTTACTACTCGTAGTCGTAACGCGAGGAAAGTTAATTTTATTTGCATCCTGTTGGAAGGCAAAAGAAAAATTCTGAACGCGATCTTTCGTGGATCTGATTACTATCGCCTCGAGCAAGTATCTCAAGTAGCAGTTTAAATCGCGTTACCACGACTATTTACGAACTTGGCGAAAACGATGTTCTACAACATCGGTAGCGCGTATCGTATACATTATTTATTAACGGTAGACGATTAATTATATCGATGTATCTTTAATGTCCCAAGAAATAGAGAGGAACGATAGCGAAGATGAAGGGATATCAGAAAGGAGCCTCCAAGAAGGCGAAGAGTTGGTCAGGGTTTTTAAGCTTCGGCCTGATAAAGACTGGCGTTTATTATCTTTTGCCGAGAAATGTAATAACTGGAAATAAAACGATTTGTATGTTTAACGTACCGTGGTCTAACACGCGATATGATAATAGTAGTGTTGCATACTTGAATGTTAAGGAAGATCATTGTTAATATGAATACCGATAGTGTACTGAACGTAAAGAGCCAGTGAAATGGTTTGTGAAAAACACGAGATACCTTATTTTATCGTTAAGTTCTTTCCCGTAGGAGGATAGATAGATTTTTAAAAGAAGATGCTTTTCGTGGCGTAAAAAGAATTTCTCGATAATTTTTCTCGAACTAATTAAAGACGAGTTTTTTTATTACATATTTTCAAGCAAACTGAATTATCGGGAGTTCGTCTACGTCAGCTCGAAATAAATGATCGTTCGAAAGTGAGTAAGAGAGAAATATCTCGTCTATCGATCGAATGAAACGATATCGTTCGGAACTCGGTGCTTCATCGAACTTCGATCGAAGGTAATTTATTTAAATCTTAAACTCGCGGCCGAGTCGCGACAGTCTTCGTGGCCTGGTATGGTTCACTTGGTAGTCATATTGCGTGCGGCCGAATCTATTCGGACGGATCTACATGCGGTGTAGTATACATCGAATTCACTTTGACGCTCGAACAGGGAATTTCACTGAAGCAAGCTATACAGTTAACGCAAACCACGTTTCTATTCCCCGAATCGTCGCCGGTAGTACGCGAATTAATCATTTAACGTCGCACGTGGAATATTTACTTTCGACCGCAACGTGGGCTGGATCAAAATGTCGTAATGTGTTTGACCATAAAGTTATTGTTTGCCCATAATATTGCGTTTAATTTCCTTTACCCGGCATGTCGCCTCTCGGGCAATAAATCGGGTACTATCATTCACGATCGCATGGTCAACCTGGAACAATTTACAAGAGCTTCGATCGTTCTCCCATTAGCGAATAGGGAACCCTCTATACTAGCGTTTACATCGTCGATAACGCGTTATCATAAATTCGAAGCCATGATGATGCGTCTTCACATTCAAAGCCGAGTCGAGTCGAGGCGAAGCGAGGCAAGTTGAGTTGAATCGAGGATACACAATAATCGCGTGCGAATAAAGGAAGCAGTCTCGAGGCAAGAGAAAAATAATCCTCGCCTTCTCTCGTTGTCTACGTGCTCGTTAAGGAATTGCCGAGAGTGCTACTTCCTCTCCCGTAGACGGAAAAGGAGAGTAAGAACCGAGAAAGGGAAAGATAAAGAAAAAGAAAAAGAGAATCGAATCCACCTACGGTAGGATCGGTTTCCTGCCTTCCGATGCTCTCATGACTTTTGCGAACGATGATATCGTGCATGGTTCTTTGAAAATTATCGCCGTATGAGATCGCAAAGTATCATTTTCAACCGTGCCGTGCCACCTATCGATGTCGTGCCATCTTTGCTCCCGAGAGAACGAGAAACAAAGTTTAGAAATCTAGATTTGCGTGTATCGGCCATCTTTCCTCTCTTATACATTAACACAGCTACGAATGCGAAGAAAACGAACGTCGGTACGCCTTAGGCTTCAGAGAAAGGAGAATAAGATCGTCCGATGAATACATCATCGATACTTCGAAAAGACTTTGAAATAGAAACGAACTAGGTTCGTATGAGAGCCGTCGAACTAGAGTAGTAGGGTGAATATAGACGTGGTAAAAGGGGTTGAGGAAATCAAAAGGGAGGAGGGTAGGTGAAGAAGTAAGCTAACGTGGATAACGTGCCCGTTGGCGAAGTACCCAGCTCTCGGGCTTTGATTTCAAATTGGAATTCGAATTGCAAATGTGTCGTTTGAAAAGTACTTTGAGCTCGTCGCGTTCGAGGGATGCGGCCATGTCGGTGGTGGCTCAGCGCGTTCGTGGTGCGAAAGGGAATGGAACGAGGTAACGCGTTTCTCCGAAGCTTTTCGAAGCGTTCGCTCGTAGCTAACGTCGCTCGTCGAGTTCATTGCTCGCTCGCATCACCCCTCTGCTTTCTGGGAGAGGAGAGAGAGAGAGAGAGAGAGAGAGAGAGAGAGAGGAAACTCGCGCTTTTTACGATATCGTTCGAAAGAATTCGTTTCTCCTACGACTTTCGATCGCGTTCAATTTTCATACATAACTCGGAAATGACTGACATTACTTTCTTTCTCTTTTTTCTTTTTCTTTCTTTTTTTTTTTTTTTTTTTTCTCTCTCTCTTTTTTTTATGCGAAGCGATAAGAATTTTATCATAAGTGAAATATCTCCCGTTTACGATTCTTTCTTAAACTTCTTTATATTTTTTCGTTTTACATAAAATCTATAACTTAACGATAGGACGAAAACTTTTCGTTAGCATTTTCAATAGAAAATATTTTTCTTTTTTTTTTCTTTTTTTTCTTTTTCCTTTTTCGTGTAAACTATAAATATCACGTACGTAGACGATGAGTCTTGAAAGTATAAAAAAAAAAAAAAAAGGCATATTTTTGTTTGAGTTTGGATTGTTGTATAGATGTATGCGTACGTAGCACATGAGTGTACTTAATGGCTTCAATATCAGCTTCGAACGTTGTTCTTTCTTTCCTCTATCGGATCTTCTCGGGAGTCTCGATTCTAAACGTGCGTACTTCGTATCACTTCGTCGAATGATATCCGGCCATTTTCCTTTCTTTACTTTTTCCACTACCGAAACCATCATCCTTCGATACCGTGGACGTCGTTAGAAAACGATGCTGCCCGCCCATCAGAACAAGGAAAAACACGAGAGATTTTTCTTATCCAATACTCGTTCCCTTTTGCCATCCTTAGGATCTATGACTATGATCGACGATCTTAACGCCCGCGTCGACGTACGTACGTTCATAGTACAAGCTGACGGTGATTCCGATCTTTTTCTTGTGCTCGAGATATTCAGCAAAACATGAAAGAATAAAGAGAGAGAGAGAGGGAGAGAAGGAGAGAGTAAAAAGATATATATCTACACGCACACACACACACGCACACACACACACGCACACACACACACACACACACACACACCTATATATATTGTTACAAGATTTGGCACTACTCGATATAGAAAAATCGGAAAAACAAAAATAGGAAAAACGAGCAGTATTTAAGGAGAAAAGAAGGTCGTTTCTATGTAGAAAAAAAAAAACAGTGAGTTTCTACCGATTCACAGACAAGTTGAAACGTACGAATTTTATTATATTTAATAAATCTTTATTTTTATAATAATTCTCGATTTATTATTATGAGTTTGTATGTAATATATATATATATATATATATATATATATATATATATATATATATCAGCGTCTACATGATTTATTCAGACATAGAGGATAATAGAAATCTTAGAAGAAAACTCGTAGCTCTAACTTGGCGCACCGAAGAAAATTCCGTTATTTTCACGTGTCGTTACGGTTTATAAGCATAGGATGCATTCGACGTTGCACCTTGGCGGCGGCAGCATAGTGGGTTCAATGCACCGAAGAGAAGCGAGGAGAATGAGCGAAGCGGCTCGACATCCATCCTCCATCGAGAGATATCTCAGCGATAGACGGTCCCGAGAGGAAGAAAAGAGAGAGAGAGAAAAAGAGAGAGAGAGAGAGAGAGAGAGAGAGAGAGAGAGAAAGAGAGAGAAAGAGGTAGATGAAGAAGGAACAGAAGAAGGTGGAAGAGAGAGAAAGAAGGAAGAAGGACGCTCGGAAGGACGAGGACGGATATCGGCTTACAATTTGACACGGACTAGGTACCTGTCACCGTTAAGTCCGCGCAAAGAAAGATTTCGATCGTTCACCGCAGACGTTCTGTCTTCTCTTTTCCATTCTCCTCTTCGTATGGCGCTCCTTCACGTGAATTCGATCGACGGCCTCCCTTAAACGAAACATTCGTCTCGATTATCTTCGCCCGTCACGCTGGACGCGGCGTCTGGGAAAAAAAAGAGAGAGAGAGGAAGAGAGCAATGACAAAAATGAAAGAAAGCAACGAAAGAAGAGAGAGAGAGAGAGAGAGAGAGAGAGAGAGAGAGAGAGAGAGAGAGAGAGAGAGAGAGAGAACTCTGACTCGTCGAATATTTGAAACTGACCGAATTTTCTTTCCACTTATCTTTTTTCCACGTGCTAAGCTTGCTGTTCTCGAGTCCTTCGATACTTCGTAGGAAAAAGCACGGTATTAACGAGCTCGAAAAACATGCTCGATGCTGATGGTTCGCATTAATAAAGGTCGACTTTTTTGCTCCCTTCGTTCATTGAAATAGTCGTCTTCCTTGGGAACGACAAGAGAAAGAAAGAGATAGAGAAAAAGAGAGAGAGAGAGAGAGAGAGAGAGAGACAGAGAGACAGATAGAGAGAGAGAGAGAGAAAAGGAGAGGAGAACGATTGTCTCCGTCGGTCGATCGTAACCAATTAGCTTCGTGGAACGTCAGGTCGGTCTCGAGAGCAAGTCTTCTTTAATCGATCGTACGAAAAGAATAGCTGTACGACGGTAAAATGGTAGCGCGTTTACCGTGTGCTTCGCCGTCGTATAAGAAACGTTTCCTACCTCCCACCCTTTCCATCTATTTCTTTCTCCCTCTCTCTCTCTCTCTCTCTCTCTCTCTTTGTTTCTCCCTCCTATGCGCCAATGCATCCCTTGGCGCATCGCTTTACGATTCGAACGGGGCAATTTACGAAATTTATAGTCCCAGTGTGCATCAGGAGTCGGCGTTAACGAAGCTGGATAGAAAACGGGTCGACATATTATCACGAGAGCTCATTGTGGCACGGAGTATGGTTTATTTATTACTAATTAATTATAATTTGAGCCATACTATCTTCTCTCTCTCTCTTTCTCTCCCTCCCTCCCTCCCTCCCTCCCCCTCTCTCTCTCTCTCTCTCTCTCTCTCTCTCTCTCTCTCTCTCTCTCTCTGTCTTTCTCCCTCCCCCATTTCTATATTCTTGTTTTTATCGTAATGTACATCCAGTACCTATGTAAGAATATCTTTCTCCTTATCTTCTCTCTCGCCTTCCTGTTTCCTTTTCAGCGCGCCCACTCGTCTGAGCAAGGAACTGAGTATGAGTCCTCGACTCGAAGGGAGGATCGGATATGTCAAGGAAAGACTTGAGAGGATAAATGAGATCGTACGATGACGAAATGCTTCGACAGGAGACCGAGTCATGCAAACGTATTTTTTTTTTTTTCTGTTTTTTTTTTTTTTTTTTTTTGGTTTTTTTTTTCATTTTTTCATGTGGTCAGTCAGTATCGGCGGAAATGACGTGGATGTAGATAAACTAAAGGAAATCTAAAATAAAAAGAAATAAAAGAAAGATAGGGATAAACAAGAGAGGCAACGTGTGCGAGAGAGAGAGAGAGAGAGAGAGAGAGAGAGAGAGAGAGAGAGAGAGAAAGAGAACGAACGATATATACGAAGATACAGGGTGGTAGTGAATCAAGGCGCCGAGAAAAGAGGACAATGCAGAGTAAAAGAGAGTGATAGAGAGAAAGGCTCGGACTCAGGCGGATAACCGTGTATAATGCATAAGAGAAGCGGGAAAAGAGTAACGAACTGGCAAGGTCGAGCGTGGTAGGCCAATGTCTCGTCCTCGTAGTACGAGGTGAACCAGCGCTGCTGCGACTACCTCGTGTTACCTTGCTGCCGTTCTCTCTCTTTCTCTCTCTCTCTCTCTATTTATCTCTTCCTCTCTCTCTCTTTCTCTCTCTCTCTCTCTCTTTCTCTCTCTCTTTCTATCTTTCCTGTACCCCGCCGCAGCTGCAGCTGCAACGGTGCAGCGCAAAACGATAAAGGAAGATAAAGAGAGAGAGAGGGAGAGAGAGAAAGAGAAAGAGAAAGAGGACTCTACGAATGAGGCTACAGCATTGCAAGGCCGCACCGCAACCGCGAGAAACCGGCTAGAAGAGGAAGTGGTTAGAGTGGGAGTGATGGCGAGATTGAACGTATAGAGCGAGTGAGAAAGAAGAGAGTAAGTGCTGTATAAACGAAGAGAGGAAGAGAGAGAGAGAGAGAGAGAGAGAAAGAGGGAAAGAAAGAGAGAGATCGTCGTGCAGCGTCATTGTTACTCCAGGCTAAAGTGGAATGCGTAAATCACCGTCTCTCTCTTTCTCTCTTCGTCGTCTATTCGTCTTTTTCCAAGCCGTTTCCACTGCATCCCTTTCTCCTTCTTCCCTTCTCCTTCCGTGCATCCGTGTGGATGCATGCGTGCGAGCGAGTCCACTTATTTCTTCTTTACTTTTTTGCGTTACTACATTACGCAACTAATTTGACACACTCGACCTGAATCCAACGAATAGACGCAATCCCTTGCACGACAAGCTGCTATTTATATCGTCCATAATTGATGCTTCGTCTCTAATCATATCGTTATCATGGTCAGCCAAGAGTATATTTACCCATGTTCTACGATTTTTGTTAAACCTTCAAAGAAATTGCGTCTCAACGAATTAAGAGAATTTTATCGATGTTAAATATACCGGTTCATCGAAAAAAATTAATCTATCTGTTGAAAATTGCTTAGTATAATCTCTGTATAGTTTCATTCGGGTTATATAAAATATTAATGCGTTAGGTATCATTTTAACACCAACAAAATGAAATAATTCTACGTTAGTGATGTTTAATCCGCGAAAGCAGCAGCCACCAAACATGTCGCAAATCCGTAGAAACTTCTCATATAAATCGCGTAAAATAACTTTGGCGCTCGACGAGATCTATGAATGGTAGGAATTTAATTCCTACCATCCATATCGTTCGCATACAACTATCCTCTGCCCCGCCACTGCCTCCCTCCCCCCATCCCGTGTATACTGGCATCCTCATCCTCTCTTTTGAACGAAAACCGCGCCCCAACACTTCCTATCCGACTACATCATAATATTGAAATTTGATGCGCGGAGTCGATGAACGTTAGCTACGAGAGAATATGAGCTCGGCTCGTTTATATGGTATTAAGCTAGGAACGCTGATATACCGAGGTAGCTCCATGATGCAGACAAATTCACTCGCAAAAGCCGCATTAGTGGAGCCCCGGACTCGTACCCGATTTGCGTATCTGCCGCAACCACGTGCATACTTGAAATTCATAGATGGCGAGGGTGAGCGGGCGTTGAGTGAGTATGTGTATGAGAGAGAGAGAGAGAGAGAGAGAGAGAGAGAGAGAGAGAGAGAGAGAGGATGGGAAGTTGTAAAGCACAAGGGAATACGACTTTTGTTATAATGTTGCTATAATTACGAACGATATGCGAAATGAATTTGAATCGAATACCGCACCAACGGCTAAATTGAAAGTGTCGCTAGATTGTATCTTTCCTCTTTACGTTTCCTTTTTATTTATTTATTTATTTATTTATTTATTTATTTTTATTTTCATTTTTTTTTTCCTTTTTTTCTTTTTTTCCCCACGTTATGTTATAATTCACAACTACGGATAAGATATGAGAGAGAAGAAAGAATATAAGAAAAAGGAACTTTTAACTCGAATGGAATATAGAATTTTCTATGGAAAACTCAAAGGCGTTCTCGATTTCGAAGTTCGATAACAATGTAGATGTGTTGAAAACTTTCTGTCAATTGATATACCGTCGGAATTTAATTTAAAGCTAATTGTCGACAGTTCTTGAACTCGGGCGTATCATTAGTCGCGTTAACTGATTCTCAAGATTTTCCTTCATTTTAGCGTAAGTACTTACCTACCTATCTACATCTTGTCGAGAACGAACGAACAGGACATATTAATGGGCTTTGAACGAAATCAAAAAGATATTGAATGGGACGTTTCAATGAGGTACGGCTCGGTTGGTCGATAACCGTGATTATCTTCGTTATCGAATAACTTCAACATTTTATGTTCTATGAATACGTTCTATAGATAACCACTATACTTGTAAGATCATTGACGTTTTTTTTTTCTTTTTTATTTTTTTATTTTTTTTTTTTTTTCTGAATAAAAGAGATAAACCGTGTCTTCCCCCCGTGTCCTCTCTCTCTCTCTCTCTATCTCTCTCTGGCTGTCTGTCTGTCTGTCTGTCTCTTTCTGTCTCTCTCTCTCTCTCTCTCTCTCTTTTTCTTGGCTTCTCGTGCGTAAGGAAAAATCGAAAGAAGGATCGATGCGATCGTCCTGTTCGTTCTTATTACTCGAGACGGCTCATATTTTCCGTTCTGTCGAGTGCAACCTTGAACGATCGCCGCCGATATTCGTCATGGTGCGAGGGAGACTCTCCCATCCCGTATAATTTATTATTACCGCGAATTCAAGGAATAGTCACGGACGGGTTCATTAAGTCCTATCCCGACTCGGGGCTTGGATTTAATCGGATGAGCGCAGATTACGATTGATACGAGAAGGACGCGACACGTACGGGAGACGTGACGTCGAATAAATAGGAGATTGCCAGAGCTCGGTACTCAAGGAAAATGGTTGAAGCGCGTTGGCCAAGCATCGACCGTGTAACGAGACTCGGTCGGGAAGAATCAAGAAGAAAAATTTATGATTGATTTCGCGCGACGATCTTCTCATTAATCGCTGCTCATCCTCATATCTCTCTTCTCTCTCTCTCTCTATCTATCTATCTATCTATCTATCTATCTATCTATCTATCTTTTTCTTTCTTTTCGCTTTTATCACTATTTTCATTCTTTGTGCGTTTTCTTACGAAAGAGGCACCAAAAACGGTCAGAGTACAACGACTCGATCGATCGAATTATTCCCCGCAGAAATGCTTACTCCCACTGTGAATTGCGTCTAATGAGTCGGCGAGGCACGTAATACAAACGCTATTGCCGTACGATATCATTTATGATTATTATCGGCAATACATTCGTTGAAATTTTGTATTCGTCCTTTTCTGCATCGACTCGACTTATTGAAAGACACTTATTCGTACGAGTCAGAGTCAGGATTCGAATGTTTCCTCAGAAAGAATACTCACCTCGAGAATAGACTCCAGGGAAATAGTGAGGTTAACAGTTGGAAGGGATAGGTTGGACTAGGTGGTTGAAGCGACGACACAGGACGCTGACTTTTCAGCCCTTTTACGACTCACCTGGGATCTAACATACTGGGAATAGACTGCGATTCTTTTCTTTTCTTCTCTTACCTTTACTTGACCAACTCGAAAGGAGAGAACTTTCAAAATCGATTTATCTTCTACTACTACTACTACTACTACTACTCAACGAATACGAAATTCCAGACGTTTCTGTTCTTTCTTCTTAAAAATCGATTGGTCAAGATCACTGATTAAATTAATTGCTTTTTTCCTAACCAAAGAAAAAAATATTCTACCTTCGATCGAGTTAAGAAACGGTCGGCTCATTAACTTCGCTGGCTCGCGTCAGGTTCCTATCAAGATAATCAATGTAATTGTTTGAAGGCAGTCCAAGAGATTTTATCGTCCTGCTAATCGAGCCGTAACTCGATGGCGTTTCGTACGGCAGCACCGTGGTCCGCTTGAATCGTCTTACGATTTGTTCCTCGTTGAGTTCTAATATATGTTAAAATATGCTATTACAATTCCAAGGTATCAAATACTAGGATATCTTCGTTTCCGTCGATATAAAATCCTTTTTACCGAATAACGTATACACTTTAATAGTCTCGTTTCGTTAAAACTGGATTCAAGGAAGCATAGATTATAAGTATTTCTTTCTTTGTCTTATTTCTTCCCTCGACACTTGTTAACGAAGTGCGATCTTGTGTATTTTCAAGTATTTTCTATCGATAACACGATCTTGCCACGTAATAGGATACCAACCATGGAGAAACAAACGGCTAACGAATGACTTTATTGCAATTTTAATGAAGGTATGCTCGATAATTTTGCATCGACGCGCGATCTGGAATTCATCATTTTTTTTTTTTTAATCTCCCTTGCTTTTATTTTTTTCCTTTTACTTTTATTCACCACTAGTCTCTTATCGGAACACGAGAGAACAAATTAGCCGGTGCTTCGTCAACGAGAACAAGTACGCTAGTTATCCACTCGTCGCATAATAGACTAATTAGCGATAATGCTATAACCAAAGGGATCAGCACCTCGTATTTGCACTTTTCCGCGAGCGATGAGCGTCGCGGTTTTAATTCAACGTACACTCATAAATGAAAGTGTGTATATGTGTAGAAAGAGAGAGAGAGAAATAGAGAAAGAGAGAGAGAGAGAGAGAGAGAGAGAGAGAGAGAGAGAGAGAGAGAGAGAGAGAGAGAGACTGAGAGAGGGAGAGGGAAAGACCTTTTACATCTCGATATCCGTGCTCGTTCGATCCCTTTGTCCTTCGTTCCTCGCTTTAGCATGCTCGTCTCCCTTTCATTCCCTTGAACTCTCATCTTTCCTTTTTTCGTTTTACGAATATTTACGCCATCGTGCACTGCCCGTTTGTTACGCGTCGACCCGATAATTACGTCGTGGCCGTTTGTTTTAGCACTAATAACAGCCCTCCGACCCTCCGATCCTCCCTCCTCCCAGGTCCCATCATATTCGATGTTCGCGGTACTACCTCACGCTCTTCGTTGTTCGTCGTCTCTCTCTTTTCGTGAATACCCTTTGCTTCTCCCTTCGTCTCTCTCTCTCTCTCTCTCTCTCTCTCTCTTTCTATCGACATGCTTCTCTCTCGTTGCGGCTATTTAATCAAGCTCTCGATAATGCTCTCGCCAAAACGATAAGGCGGGCTATTCGGATCTTTTCGATTAATAATTCATCGCGTTACGTTTCGTGTACCCTTTTTCAAAATTACTCGTAATTGATCGATAACGAGTCTCATAGGATCTCTGGGATCTAAATTTATATTTTATTATCGCACGCGTACACTTGCATCTGCACTCTACTATCGATCTTCTATCTCGAGCGATAAATTTTCTTGAAAAAATTCGACGTTAAAATTAAAATGCGTACGCGACTTTCAGTCAAGATACGATTGACTGCACTATTATTTTACAAGGCATGTAGTCGATCGTCGTGTACGTAGCCAAGGTCGACTGTCGTAGAGCAAAGTCGGTCACTCTCGATCGGTCGCTGGCTCATCGTGAAGAGTGCAACGTGCTGTGATGCGTAGCAGACTACATACGTCAGGATATATTTGGAACGAAGTAGAGGGCAATAAGGAAAAATAAAGTTTCCCCGGAGAAGCGTACCTTAGGCTACGTTTATATCGTTCCTTGCATCGGCTCCGGCAAAAAGTATACGTCGAGGAAGAAATATAGGATTTTTATCAAATTCGAGATGTAGCCTTGCCTCCGAGGAGTAATATATTACGGTATGAGAAATTTTTTTTTTATACACACACACACACACACACATATATATATATATATATATATATGCCAATGACTCTATCATTTTGCGTTAGTACTCTAGTTTTTTTTATTTTTTTAATTTTATTTTTCCTTTCTTCTTTTCTTTTTTTTTTTTTTTTTTTTTTTTTTTTTTTTTTTTTTCTTTTTTTTTCCTAGATCTGCATTAGCTTTGATCGGCTTAGAAAGCCTTTGGCGGATCGGTCGGCTACGTTAACGCGATTAAAACGTCCGTCTAAATAGTGCCAGTCATTGAATATGTACGCGCTAACGTAAGACGATTCATCGATCATTATTCTCTCTCTCTCTCTCTCTCTCTCTCTCTCTCTCTCTCTCTCTCTCTCTCTCTCTCTCTCTCTCTCTCTCTCCTATTTCTATCGCAATTTCAAGCTACCATTCTTATCGCGTATCCACGTCTATCATCTCGAGCGATCCTTTTTCTTTCTTCCCTCCCCCCTCCCTACTCCCCCCCCCCTCTCTCTTCCACTCTCCCTCGAATGGTACGAACTAGTAGTATAACCAGATCGTTCCTTCTTACTTCTATTTATCAGATGGTTTCCAAGCCGAAATGGATACCGCATGTCTCTGGCAGCTTCTCGCACTCTCCCACACGTAAATCCTCTCGGTAATTACTCAAACTCGAACGTGCGGGTCGTGCCAAGGTGGATTTTGCAATTCGCGTCGCGATCGGCGGTGATCGTGCGCGCGAACTCGATGCCACTCGTAAGCAACGTGTGCATCGAAGCTTCGTTTTCTGTATCTATTTCTCTCTCTCTCTCTCTCTTTCTCTCTCTCTCTCTCTCTCTTTCTCTCTCTCTCTCTCTCTTTCTCTCTCTCTCTCTCTCTCTCCCTTCTTTCTGCTTTAGGACATCGTATTCAAATGTAACTACGTGCTGCCGGTGACGGCGTAATATATAAACTTGTTATATGGAAATAGATGCGTGTTTTTACCGGCTTTCCAGGACGACACGCTAACTCGACTTCGGTGCGCACTCTCGGTTTGCGGTTATGCATGTCAATTTAAATACCCTAGTGGCATCCCTTCTCTCCTTTCTGTACGATAGAACCAACCAAAAGGAATGGTGGAACAGCAACGGCAGCTCGTTACCAGTTTGACGGTAGACGCTTGGTGTCTCGACCCGATATCCAAGCTGTTAATTAAGGACGTTTTCCCATTTGGCCTCGCTAACGCGATTCGTTACTCCGATACCGACCGCCAAGGAGATCGTCGTTAGCTTTTATCATAATTCGAGATCACTCCGAAGGTAGGCTTTATTTTGCACGAGTCCACTCTCTCTCTCTCTCTCTCTCTCTCTCTCTCTCTCTCTCTCTCCTCTTATTTTTTCTTTCTCTTCTTCTTCTTCCTTCTTTGTCTTCGTCTTCGTCTTCGTCGTTGTCGTCGTCATCGTTGCCTTCTTCTTCTTCTTCTTCTTGTTTTCCTTCCCTTCGGTAAACCTTCTTCTCCAATTTAACAAGGTTATAAGCGAGACAAGAAGAGGGAGAAAGGGAGAATTACAACGATGAACGATTCTTCTTTTTGGACTTAATTATCCGTTATGATCGGCCGCACGCTCGACGAATCTAAGTCGCGAATGCGTTTTATAACGCGTCTCGTGTAATTAATTCGATCTCGTTAAGGATACCACGAAGTAGAATCTCGTCAAATTGCCTTTAGACGTAGGAAAAGGAGATGCAGAGAGTAAAAGAGAAAGAGAAAAAAAAAGAGAGAGAGAGAGAGAGAGAGAGAGAGACAGAGGGAGAAAGAAAGGAGGGAATAGGTAGGAGCCCGAGAAAGTTAACTTTGTCCAAGAGATATTCGTTATCGATCGAGAAAAAGACAAGAAGTGGTTTTTTCTTCTCGTTCTCACAGTATATCTTCTTACTCCGCCTTTACCTTCGCCTCTGTCTCCGCCTCCACCTACTTCTTTTCTTTTTATTTTTTCTTCTTTTCTTTTTCCTCATCATCGTTCTCTGTTACTCTACTTCTTCGCCTTCGTCTTCGTCTTCGTTTTCGTCTTCGTCTTCGTCTTCTTCTTCTTCTTCGTCGTCTTCTTTTAGACTGACAACGAACGAGGGTGGAGAATAGAGTTTCATCGCGTCTTTTAGAATTACCTTAAACCTTTCGACCGTTAATAATTTAGGAGGACGGTTTGGGCTCGTTATAAGCGAGCCAAAGTAGGTACGTAGATATATCTTGAAGAAAGTCCCGTTAAAAATGGCTCGGTACACGCTTCAATGCGAGCCGAAGAGTCGCAAAATTAAATTTCGTTTCAGGAATCACCTCCGTTAAAGGATTCTTTGCGATCGTTGAAATGTCGTCGAAACGGCAAGAAGACGACGGATCTTTCCACTATTTCGTCGAATCGGATACTATTTCGAAAAGTTGGAAAAGTACCTCTTGTACTAGAATATCCTTTCGAGCCCTGGCCTAATAAAGAGTACTACCATTTTTCTCCCCACTCCAAGTTGGCATGGTGCGAGCCACTCATCTCGAAGCTTTTCATTACGTCTCCTCGTTTCGTTCTACGGATAAGCAATTTCCCGTCTATTATATCCTTTTCTCTGAGACGGTGTCAAAATTGCAGCAAGACTCTTCCCTTTAAATTACCTTCCGTAGGTACGACAAGAAGGACCATCAAGAGCGAGAGGACGGTCTCAAGTGTCATATCGAGTCGAGAGAATCGAGGATTCTTGGAAGTAAAGTACCACTTCATATCCTCTCCTCCTCCTTCTCGCTTACTGCACTTCACTTCGACGAATGCAATTCCATGCGGTACAATTTCTATGGAAAAACGTACTTCTTGAGGTCGACGGAATACCATACGTACGAATACTATAGAATGTCGTTCGTTACAAAAGGGAATTTGAGACGTCGAACGATGTCGAAAAAGCTAAAAGTAGAGAGATGAAGAAGAAGGAAATGGAAAGGATGGTGGATATTCTTCTTCTTCTTCCGCTTTATTAACTGACTTCTCGGCTGCGCGTTGATACGACGAATTATCTTTATGAGTCTGTGCTTCAATGTCGAGGAAGAGAGAGAGAGAGAGAGAGAGAGGGAGAGAGAGAGATCGAATGCGAGAGGAAGCGCTGATTCGTGATTCGATAAGCGCCATGATATCTCGCGAACTCATATTGAGTTTATTGGGCTCGTTATTAACGTCGCCTAGCATTTACTCCCGAGTTAAATGGATTATTATGCTGTAATTGGTAGAAATCATTACCGAATGGACGGCCTGTCTGTCGGGTCACTGGGCGTTTACGACATTTTAAGGACGATGCACCGACCACCGGCTTTGAGAATCTCTCAATTACGAGAGAGAGAGAGAGAGAGAGGGAGAGAGAGAGAGAGAGAGGGAGAGAGAGAGAGAGAGAGAGAGAGAGTCAGATAGACAGACAGACAGATATAAAGGTAGATAGATGAAAAAGAGGAATTAATTTGAGAATTTTTAATAAAGCATATACACGTCAGAATTTTCATTCGAGTTCGATTGTCCCAGGAAAATGATTAAAATCTTCGATCGTTTCGTTGAATAAATAGAGAAAATGCTTTGTTTGATCTACGAAAGGAAATATATATATATATAAAGAGAGAGAGAGAGAGAGAGAGAGAGTAAGAGACGAGTGATGGAAAGGAAAGAGGTAGAAAGGGATAAAGAGAGATTAAAAAAATAACTATATCTGTGAACGTCCGAAGCACACGCAGCTTCGTTATCAGAGTGGCACGAGTTTTAACGAGTTTTTCAGGTAACACGATCCCTCGTCGTTTATAACGCTCTTTCGCGTTTGGATTATCGATAAAGTGTAGAGAGAAAAAGAGAGAGAGAGAGTGAGAGAAAGAGAGAGAGACAAGGAAGCACTAGAAGCATTCGTACCTGTCGAGCGTATCTATTCGACTCCGTTCGCAATGTGTCGAGCGGAGAAGCACGGCTCAACTGAGAAACGCAGCGGGTGAAATCATCCTGGTAGATCTTCGCGCGAGATATGACGAACGTCTCCACCTTCTTTGGTTGGTTGGTTCGTTCGTTCATTCGTTCGTTCATTCGTTCGTTCGTTCGTTCGTTCGTTCGTTCGTTCGTTCGTTCGTTCGTTCGTTCGTTCGTTCGTTCGTTCGTTCGTTCGTTCGTTCGTTCGTAGATACCTGCGTACGCTGAGGCACGCTTTACTTTCCGTGCACGTATGCACGCACAGACGATAATAAATAGCATCGTGAACGAAGGTAGAGAGACCCAGATAAAAGAACGAAAGAGAGGGAAAATTTAAAGGATGAGAAAAATAAGAGAGAGAGAGAGAGAGAGAGAGAGAGAGAGAGAGAGAGAGAGAGAGATCTCGTTTAGCGAAGAAACCTCGTATGTCCGATACTCATTACTCGCGTGACTGATGACACGTGAATGAAGGCGACAAGAAGAGTACAGGCACGGTCCGTTTTTCAACATCTCCTTCCTTCCTTTCTTCTTCCTTCCTTCCTTCCTTCCTTCCTTCTTCCTTCCTTCCTTCCTTCCTTCCTTCCTTCCTTCCTTCCTTCCTTCCTTCCTTATTTCCTTATTTCCTTATTTCCTTCTTTATCTTTCCGCCTACTCGCTTTCGTCTTTTTCGTTTTTCTCCCCCTTTCGAGATTTTAACGATCGTTCGAGAAATAGTTACATACGGATAGTTATTTCATTAATCATTGTTGTCTCGTCTGTCGATTTTTCTTTCCTACGACTCGAAAACAAATAGAAAACAAGAAATTACTAGGATAGAACTGTCTCGAAAAAAATTAAAAAATCGTTCGCATTATTAACGATCGATCATTTTTCTTCGGTTGGTTAAAGAAAACACATGACACGTAACGCGTATCATTCTCGTTTAACGGAATCTTTGAAATATTACGGTTAATCATCATCCTTCGTACAACATTGGTCCGTCTGGCTACCTGACTACACGCTCGACCTTTACTACTACGGTTTGGTCTCGCGTGTCTAACGCGCATGGCACGCTTGACCCATCGACGCAGGATCGTATCCATTAGCCTTGCCACCTAGCGATTTTAATGAAGTAGCTTTTTGCTCTTTCTTCGCACGCTCTGTCTCAACCATACGATCTCGAATTGTGTTACGAAGCTAAGCTTGCCTCGAGCAGCCTGAAAGATGGATAGAGATAGAGAGAAAGAGAGAAAGAGAATGAGAAAAGAAGAGAAGGACGACGATGAGCACGGTGATGATGACAAGGACCGAAGAGACATGTATGTGTATGTGTCTTTGTATGAGAGAGAGAGAGAGAGAGAGAGAGAGAGAAAGAGAGAGAAAGAAAGAACTCAAAGCCGATCGGTTGAACAAGGGAGAGGTAAGAGGAGGTCTCTGAGGCTATATTATAATGCAATCAGGTATAGGTGGATGCGCTCACGCGAGACCAGTAATGAGCTCCCATGTTAGAGTACCGCGGCGGTTACTGGACGAGGGCAGCTAGCCATCATTGTTTACTGCACCCTCTTCCAACGTCTCCTCTTCTATCTTCTTACTTTCTTCTCGATCTTCCTCCCTAATCTATTATTCCTTACCGAGCTGCTTCATAAACTGGCTTATCGCGCCGAATCGAGATGCGAAGGAGAGGAAGCTGCTGGACGAAAGGCGATAAGGGCAACCTTAATCAGAGGTGTTGTTTTTCTTTTATTCCCCTCTCTTACCTTACCTCTCTCTCTCTCTCTCTCTCTCTCTCTCTCTCTCTCTCTCTCTCTCTCTCTCTCTTTCCAAGCATCTTTGAAATTTCTCTCCTCCACAATGTGGTATATACTGTCTATAGACACGTTAACAAAGTATCTACACCCTACATCGACTCCCTTTTATTTTCAATCATGATCGATAAAATGGCTCGATCGTGCGTTTGTCAAAATCCTGCGAGCAGCTATCGCGTACTTTGAATTCTTCGCCGATCTATTATCTCGATCAAGAGTCGCGCTCCTACCACCTTGGTTACCGCTCTGCTGCAACCGTTGCTTCTATTGCTGCTGGTGCTGGTACTGGTGCTGGTACTGGTGCTGTTGCTGGGAGTCACGTATCGTCGAGCTATCGCGATCAAACGTGCGTCTCTTTCTCTCTCTCTCTCGCTCTCTTTCTCTCTCTTTCTCTTTCTCTTTCTACGCCTTGGCCCTTAGAGCCTTGGAAAACTTAACGATAAGGATTAATAATTTATGTACCGCTGAGAGCATTCTCCCGTGCCAATAATTAGAGGCTAAAAGGCCGATAATTAAACGGTATTAGTAAATTGCAAAATTTCTCTTCCGCTTTATCGATCGCACGCGTCGTTTTAAAGTTACTTCGATATTTTTCAGTTAAGCAACGCTTAACTGAAATCATTTCTACATTATATTGTTTTCGACACTTTCCTAGATATAATTTGCATTGATTTTCTATTAATTTTTTCATCGATAATATTGTACAGTATTGATTTTTTATTTCAAATATCGCTTTTTGAATCTCACGAATATATAAATATATATATATATATATATATATCCCTGTGGTATATGCATCTACTGTATGATTTACAAAAAAACAAAAATAGGAAACATGAATTAGTTGATTTTACTTGTACAACAAGTGCAAGTCAGTGCATATTCATCAAATATAATACTATAGATCTTAATACTTATAGTTTTCTATTTCTTTTTTCTTTTTTTTTTTCTCCGTTAAAAATTCATTTTCTCGTGTATTGGTATGTCACGTTGGACATATAATACACTAAAGTTTGGAAAATGTTGACTAAAAGGATCGGTCCGAAAACATAGCTCTCTTTGTTTTCTTTCATCGAGGACGACGGCATTCGGGAGATGCACATGAATACATCGTTCACACGGAACAAGGGCAAAAGCTCGTCCGTACGCCGTCATTTTCGTGCCGAAACAATGACCGCTTTTCTCTTTTGCGCGCTCTTCGAGCCGCGAGATAGATATGCGCGAATACGGTTAGAAGAGCCCGATTGAAGAGAGAAAAAGAGAAAGAAAGAGAATCTCTCCTTTCCCATGCTTGCTTTTTTGTTTCGTAAATTTTTTCGATCTATTTCAAACGCGTTTATCCGTCACTTTTCTTTCTTCTTTTTATTCTCTTTCTCAAGTCACCCTCCACCCTTTCACGACCAACCCCTTTTCATTTTTCTCTCTATCTTCGTTCACATTCTTTTTTCATCTTTGAACATGTTCAATTCTTTCTATCTTATCGTTATTGCAAAAAAAAAACAAATCTATTTCTTTAATTCCTAGAAACAGCTGTTTCAATATGGAAGGAAATACGAAGATAGTAACACTTGGTCTTTTTCGTCTTTATTCTTTTTCCCCGTAGCCGTTTCAAGAGTAGAGAAGCATTTGTATCGATCTATAGATTCGTCATTATTGTTACATTCAATTCGTTCAAGAACTTCTCGATCTCGTTTTTTTTTTTTTTTTTTCTCAATCTCGTATTCTCGATCTCCTTTTTTTCTCCGTTTCTTTCATTGTGAAATCTTAAAGTAATCGTTTTGTATTAAACACAAGGATAAGACTGATCCCCTTATCACGAAACTATTATCTCATTATTCTTTGACAACGATTATTGGATCCTTTCGTTGTTGTCCAGACGTGGTCAACCACAAAGGTTCATTTTCATTAAGAAATGAACTCGTACAACAGATTAGAACATGGAATAATGACTATAGTCTCTCAGAAATCTTTCTCTCATTTGATAGAGAACCTTCAGTCAGCTATCTACTTTTCATTTCATCTTATTTCCTTTTTATCATCTTCTACTTCTTTTTTTTTTTTTTTAATCCTTCTACGTTTCTTTCTAATGTTTCATGTCAAAGATACAAGAAATTGTTTATTTCAAATCTGACTAAGTAATTTCCACGGAATTACATAACACTTACGATCTAAATCGATCAATATTACGATTTATATATCATAAATATTCTTATGAAAGAAATTTCTCAAGTGACTCGTGTGCACGTTTCTACTTTCGATTTTCGATTCTTTTTCGATTACATCCTTTTTCTCTATTGTACATTCTTCGGAGGACACCATATGTCGAATATATCGCATTGCTCGGAATTCTCTTATTTCAAACATGTTTCATGTTTTAGACAAAACAAAAGTTTTTGTTTAGATAAATAAAGAAACAAGAAATAACGAACAACAACGAGGAATAACAAAATTTGCAATTAATATTATGGGAAAAAGAAAACAATCGAATCATCGACGATTATGATTAAAAAATATTATGATCGATTATTCTTAGAGACATTAACGGACGTCATAGAAATGTTTTAACAAATTGTTCTAAACTCGAGATTCGAATTAATCTTTTTCTCCTTCCCTCCGTCCCTTTCTCTTGCTCTCTCTCTTTTTCTCTTGCTCTCTCTCTCTCTCTCTTTTTCTCTCTCTCTCTCTCTCTCTCTCTCTCTCTGTCTCTGTCTCTCGAAATAATCTGCTACGTATTTCGAAGCGTTTCGAGAATAAAATATCGCATAACGATGGAAGTTTTATATTCAACGGGACCTGAGACAATATTTAGTTTCTAAACGAGTTTAAATCACGACGCAGGAGTCTCTTCTCTCGTTGATAAACAAAGGGAACGATTCGATTCAGCAGCGTTCCATCTTTCGCTTTGATATCATTCCTCTCCACATCTTCGAGTGCTTCTTCTGCTTTTTATCACGTCTATCTTGGAGAGTATAGAGCGCAAAGCTGAATACTCGTTGCATTTTATCGAAAGGATTCTCTTCTCTTCGCTCTTCGTACAATTTTCTTTTTTTCTTTTCTCGCGCGTTATGCCAAGAGCAAGCCTGTACGGCTAAAAGAAGAGTGGAAGAAGGGAAGGAAGGAAGAAAGGAAGGAAGGAAGGAAGGAAGGAAGGAAGGAAGGAAGGAAGGAAGGAAGGAAGGAAGGAAGGAAGGAAGGAAGGAAGGAAGGTACTCGCATTGCTCGCCAGCAACGCAAGGAAAGTCTTGATTCGTCTCTCGGAATAGGTTCGCTATTCGAGAAGAAGTTCCTGACGAAAGTCGAACGAAGATAGAGAGGATAGGAAAGAGGGTGGCTCTCGAGAAGTACCGAGTACCATCTTTGTTAGTTTCATAATCATAATAAAGTCGAGCAGAGCATCTTAACACCGGAGGGTTAGTCGTGGTTGAGAGAAAAAGGATAAAGTGGAAGTAGACGCGCAGAATGAAAGCTACCTTGCAAGGAAATAGTTGAGGATGAAGAGATGAAAGAAAGAGAGAGAGAGAGAGAGA
Source organism: Vespa velutina (assembly GCF_912470025.1). NCBI lineage: Eukaryota > Metazoa > Arthropoda > Insecta > Hymenoptera > Vespidae > Vespa > Vespa velutina. The sequence continues at coordinate 13,772,135 of NC_062189.1, forward strand.
GAGAGAGAGAGAGAGAGAGAGAGAACGATAAGGAAGAAACGACGACGACGTGGCACGCTCGTTTCTTGCCAACTCTCTACTCTCTCTTGGACTCTTTGCTCTATTGATTCTCTCCTTCACACCCTTCGTGTTTACGAAGAGGCAGATGATACTGCGATCGTATCTATGTTGCACGTTGCATGCAAATTCGATGCAGCATCGGTAGCCGTCTCGCCTCCTCGACTTCGAGCTGCATAGAAGAAGGCAGAAGAACTTTTTTTCGTGTCCCTTTTATTCGCATCAGGGTACTCGCACGGTTTCTTGCGTGAGTAGGATTTAATCTGTCCCGAAGGCTACGGTTGTAATTTTTAGCCGTTCGACTTCGAGTCTCCAAGAGTAAGTATACGTTTCTACGAGTTTGTGTCGGATCGAGCAACGACTTTTACTACTTTACTATATCACAAAGGGATCGACTGTAATACTCTCTAATGAATGCGCGCGATTATCGAGAAAATAAGGAACGATGGTGGGGTGAAGTGTAAATGGCCGTTCACGATGCAACGATAATATATTTAACGATGACCAAGCGGGTCATCGCCATTAAACGGCAGGATATTATGACGTTGACGGAATTTAATTAACGTTTTTATACCGAAACATGTAGGCGTAACTACGCGCTAGCCAGACGAGTATCGCCTAGTACGAAATTAACGAAGGAGAGTAAGGCGATAAAGCTAAGCTGCCACTGCGGAACGACTTGCCACGACTTAAAATATCCTCCCTTTCTCGCGGCCTTGTATCCTCCTTTCCCTCCTCCTCCTTCTCCTCCTCCTCTTGTTCCTTTTCCTTTTCCTTTTCCTCTTGCCGTTCTCCTCTTCTTTCTATTTTCGCTCCTCTCTCTATCTCATCGTCCTCTTCCTCGTCAGCTTCTTCGGAGTGTGTAGTTTCTCAGGGAAGATTAAATCTGCCAGAAAGTAATTGCAAACGCAAGCACGGTGTTTACACGGAACTGATTTGCTCCATTACAGGTGCGCATTCGGTCCTGAATAATTTATGCGATCGAGAACTGCTTGTGGGTGGTACCATAATTCAAGAGGGGCATACATCGATAAGCGAGACCCTCGGTGAGTTTGCTCTCTTGCTCGCTCGCTCGCTAGATAGCTCGCTAGCAAGCTAAGCTAGCTAGCTAGCTAGCTAGCGCGCGCAAACCAAGCGCGAAGCGTGCATTTCGCACGGCACGTATACCTATGTACGTGCGTTGCCAAGTAGGAGTGCCACGTACGAGTACGTGGGCGAGACCGAGGCGTATATAATGTACTTATATAAATAAGACGCGTACGCTCTCGATTCGATCGATCCATCGAAAAAGGTCGACGCATGAAGCTGTCACGCACTTATTGCCCTTCTTCTTCCCTTCATCGCCTTCGATCGAAAAGTGTCTACTCCAGGCACGTAGTTACCTCGTCCGATCAAGAAGATCCCTATTTACCTACCTCTCTATTTCTCTTTTTCTTTCTCTCTCTCTCTCTCTCTCGCTCTCTTTCTCTTTTTCATCCACCTACTACAGAATGCCGTTTACCGGAAGATTAGCCTTTCGAAAAGCCATCTTCCCCTTCTAGTCCGGTAACAATGTACTTAGTGAAACCGGTTATACTTCGCTCGGTTCAAGCGAAACTAGGGAATGCAAGAAAGTGAACGTTAGTTTATGCCACAACCGAGATTATAAACTCCTCGGAGAGACGTAATGTGCGGGGGATAGAAGCTATTGCGGTTACGAATTTCCCTCTCCTTTTCTATCTCTCACTGTCTCTCTCTCTCTCTCTCTCTCTCTCTCTCTCTCTCTCTCTCTCTCTAACTCTCTCTCCCCCTTTCTATCTGTAAATATTGTATCTCTCCCTCTTGAAGGAGTAGCTTAGCTTCAACTTCGTCTTCGATTCGGTTTCATTTTCGCTAAAGGAGATTACGCGATACACGAGTCTCTCAAAGTGATTTGATATTGCATTATGCAATCCGAGTGCGAATTGTAATCTTCGGAATACGAGAATATACTATTCGTTATCGGATATCTCGCTCGAATATACTGGGAGTATAGGCAGACTTTAGAATATTGTAAAACTGGTTTAAGGGAGTTACTTCGAAACGATCCTGGGACAGTGATTTTCCAATAGTACAAAGGGTGACACTATTTCAACGTTTATACAAATAAAATTCTTTTCTAGAAGACAAGTTCGATACTTGTAGCTTACACCTCCATTCCGGAGGAAAGGAAACACAATAGGATTTCGTCGTTTGGTCTAACCACAGCGCCGAAACGGTCGGTATACCGAGGTCAAACGGTGGTTCTGTGTCTTCCGAAGTTTCGTCCTTTTCGAATAGAAACTTCGTCTTTGTAGGGTAGGGTCAATTAAACGAAATTCGTCGAAGTTTGTTCGTTGGCAGCACAGTAAACGGCCGACTTCGTCTTTCCAACGTTCTCGACTTTTCCTTGAAGTAACGAGAATTACGGTAAAACTATTTTCTTTACCTAAAGATCTTCGTACCTTCTATCTTCTCTCCTTTCTCTCTATTTCTCTCTTGATTTTCATGTTCTCTTCTCGGAAGATCGTGTAAATACATAACAAACTTCTCTCTCTCTCTTTCTCTCTCTCTCTCTCTCTCTCTCTCTCGCTCTCTCTCTCTCTCTCTCTGTCGCGCATATACAGATTTTGAACTTGTCGTCACGTTAAATACGAAGACGCGTACGATAATTAGTTTAATTAATGCTACAATCGTGCATAATTACGTTTCTGAACGCTTTACACGTACAACGTATAGGAGAAACCGTTGTACGGAAGTATCGATGACTTCGAAGCGTTTCTACTACCATCTAGATGGTTTTATTCAAACTCCTACTCTAGCTCTATTGAGTTCGATGTTTAGAATTCTAGAGAGATAGATAGATAGATAGATAGAGAGAGAAAGAGAGAGAAAGGGAGAGAGAGAGAGAGAGAGAGAGAGAAGAGAGGATACCTTAGAGCAACGATCTTGCGACTTGATCCTCGCTAGTATACAATCGTATTTCTTATCTCGCGAAACTAACGATCGTCGCGTGACTATCATTTAACGTACATTCGCTATTGAATCACGTTACATCTATTATTTCGAAGGTATATTTTATCGTGATCGTACAGCGGAAAAGGATCGAATAGAATTCTCTTTTACTTGGAAGCTTTTCGGCCTCGAAAGTAAGCCGGACGGCCCTAGTAAGTCGATGGATAAATGAGAGAAAAAGAGAAAGAGGGGGGGGGAAGAGAGAGAGAGAGAGAGAGAGAGAGAGATGGAGAAAGTCAGGTTCGAAGCAATAGTAGAGTAGCGAGTCGAGCCATAAGAAATTTATCGGCAGCTGGATATAGACTATATATCTGTATGTATGTATTCCGCGAATCTCCATTCGCAAAGTGGCTCGTTCAGCCTTAATACGGCCGACGTGGGGTAGGTGAATCTTTAACGAGGTCCCTTGTCGGAATTTCCCGGCACGAGCGACCAAGGTACTCCAGGAAAGTAGCCGAATCCGGCTAGGTAGATACGCTGGACCTTTTCAGATAAATTCTCAATAACCTTTCTTTATCCCGATATATTTGAGAAGATATTTTACGTTATTCTCAATGTTCCAATTTACTTATTATCCGAATAGTAATAAGAGGGATTCTAAAACCTAATTTAGAAAGGGCAAACTCTCTCGATTAAAGGGCCTGCATGGGAGAAGAAGGATAAGACCCCTGTCTCTGTCTACGTTAGTTCGATATTCGTGTATGCGCATCTTTCCATCCCTATCTGTCTATCCCCTCACCTCCCTTTTCTCTCTCTCTCTCTCTCTCTCTCTCTCTCTTTCTCTCGCTTTCTCACCATCTATATACCAGAGAGCTAACGAAGGACTTTCATAATTAGAAGTTTTGGCTTAATTACTTGAGTCTAGCGTAGCCAACTAATAAGTCCGTCGCCTCGACCGTAAGAGCCACGAGTCTAGGTTGGGCCTTCGTCCAGCTTCCTATCCTCAAACCCCAACTTCCGCCCTTTCGAATCCACTACGTTGTCGCTTCCTAAATCCGATCTTCCTCGCAGTTGAATCTCGTTAGAAACGCCCATCTCGTGACCCCTTTTCTCGCTCGTTCTCCACTTACCATCCTCTTTTCTCATAGTATCTTTTTCCTTCGTTCTCTCTCTCTCTCTCTCTCTCTCTCTCTTTATCTATCTATCTATCTATCTCTCTTGTCTCATTCGCTTCGTTACTTCTCACGATAATAGGATGAAGAATGGAAGAATGTGATTTCGCTTTTTTGGACTTTGGCTCCACGGTGGACGATCGAGTTGGCTCGCTACTACTTCCGTCGCTGACGCATTTACGTTTCCATCGACGTCCTTATAAAAGCGAATGAACGCGAAACGCGATTAGCTTGGATATATGAATTTTTGAAAACGACGTAGTATATATTCCCTAGTCAAGTCGAGTTTAATTTCAAGTCGGTTAGTCAGTCCTATGTATAAAAATTCAATGTAGAAAATTTCAATATAGCGTATAATTTATTTCCTGCTTTTACTAAGAAAGAAACAAGGAATCCTTTGTTTATATTTACAACGATTTAACGTTAACGTTTTTTTCTTTTTTAGTTTTTTTTTTCTTCTTTTTTTCTTTTTTTTTCTTTTTTTTTTCTTCTGACTCCCTGCATACGAAGTAATATTCTTATTATTCCAAGCTTTGTATTGTTGGTTTATTCGAGTACGAGTCAACCGAGCGAAGAAAGTATCAGTCTCCGGAGTATTACCGTAGAACGAACCATTAAGTTCAGTGCACGTACTAGCCCATGGGAACGAGCGAATGTACTCGGTTGGCATACGTTAAGAGGGCAACTTCGTTTCCTTCGTCGATAGCGATTTCATCGAATTTATTTATTTTCAACGTAACGATCGAATTTTCTTTTAATTAAAACAAACGAAGCATGTAAGTATCTAAATGGATATAGAGGTCAAACGATTTTATAAATCGATTACGATATACGAAACGATCGAATTTCTCTCTCCTGTTTTAAAACTATTTTACTAAAGCTCGACAAAGATACATCCACTCATCCATCCAGCCATCTATCCATCTATCCATCCATCCATCTATCTATCCATTCATCCATCCATCCATCGAGCTAGAGCTCGTTTTGCCTTTGGCTTGCTATGGAGATCATCGCGTTCGCGTATTACATTCTGTCGGGATCACTCTCGGTTTCCGTGGTAGCATAATATAAAAGCCGGTGCACGCGTGTTTGCGAACGGTGATTTGCGCTCGAGTGGGCGTTACGTTATCCGCGCACGAGCACCGATCCGTAGGAGGATCCGCTCGGAGACGGCCTGATCGAGAAACGAGCCATGGTAATGCGAAACATGATTACTCACAGGGAGATAATGCGTGTAATAACAATCGCATTAACCGACCGAGTGCCGAGGCTCACGGTGCGCTTCGGGGTGTTCTTCGCTCTATTACTACCTGGAAATCTTTCCTTCCTTTCTCGAATATGCTTTTCTCGCGACTCTCCTCTTTCTCAAAGAGTTACAATGTTATCAGCGACACTGTCGAGACATGTAAGTGCGTACGTATGTATATATGTATGTATGTATGTATGTATGTATGTACGTACGTAACTACGATCGTAGGAAATTTAATCGAGTAAACGAAAACGATTCTCACGGTCACTTTTCGATTTTATATAAATCCACACTCTCACTTTTCAATATTTTTTTTTTTTTTTTTTTTCTTTCTTTCAGTTTTTTTTTTTTCCAATCGATAAACCCACCAAACAAATAAACTACTCTTATTTTTATATATTGTATAAATATGTAGTATTTTTAGATTGTACAAATATATAGTATGAGCACGTATCAGCTATTTTTAACTTTAACTGTCGGTATTATCTTTTTTATTATCTGTTTTTCTTTTTTTTTTTTTTTTTTTTTTTTTTTTTTTTTCGTTACAAACCAAATTATCGAATATGTTGTTGATAGACGTTGAAATTGATCCATCTTCGAATGGCACTATGAAAATAGGATTTTCAAAGTATTTTTTTTTTTTTTTTTTTTTTTTTTTTTTTTTTTGTTTTTAATTTATACTTCTTTTCTTATTTTAAATTATTATTTGTATAACAACTATGGCGTTGACGTAAATGCTAATGCAAAAGCATAAAATTGATTTAATTCATAATCAGAAGTCTGTCAAATATCAAATTTCATTGTAATTATTTAGCGAACAACGAGATTCTAAGCCATGACAGATATTCGATAAAATGTATAGTGTTGACACATGATGGCCCATATATCGGGATGGGGAAGATGGGACGAGGTAGATGTGAAAAAGTTCGTCCTTTCGATCTTGAAATATATGATAGAGAATGAACGAACACATATGTTGAAAATTCGATCGATATGATCGGTTTATTAGTTCTTCATTGTGATTAAAATTCCCTGATGGTTTTCCGATAAAAACTCAACTAATTTCCAAAATTTTCGATTTATTCATGGAAAATATTAAATGATTGAAATACTCCATCGTATTGAAACAGAGGAAAGTTCGAAGGTCTCAATACTTGGAGGTTTTACGAGTGATCGTTAGTTTCAACGATGGTGTCCAATTCACCAATATTATATCTAATTGATTGACATCCGCAAAATGAATTCGATGAATATTAGCCATGAAGCACAGTCTGCACAGTCCATAAATTGCGATTTCGCGATTCGTGGAATCGTGAAGTAAATGCACCGCGGTGGGGCTCTATGCTTCGTTGCCCTCTCGCAAATAACTTTAGTTCACCGTGCGGCGGGAAATGACTACGCACCAAATAATCTGATTTTCATTCGGTTCGCCGTCTAGTCCGCGTAATTCCACGTTATTATTATCATTTATTCCCGAGAATATTGTCAGATTGTAGATTTCTTTCCTTAATTAATCAAGATTTAAACAAATTTAATTTTTGTTTTTCTTCTTTTAATTCTATATTTGCATTTTACAGTTGTATCATTAAATATCTTACAACGATATAAAAGTATCTCCATCTTCTGTATTGACAAAATCGTTCGTATTATGCTCGTATAAAATCTAAATAATTATATGAACAGGTTGGATTTTCTCTTTGAAGATGATTTTTTTTTTTTTTCATGACTCTACAATTTTTGATGTAGATGTTGCCTCTGAAATATTAACTTTTTTAATTCGGATAATTATAATACATATATCCGTGCGTTGTTTTTTTTCTTTCTTTTTTTTTTTTTCCATGAATATGAGTAAGAACGAAAATGTCTCGTTGGGAAATCAGTTCAACGTGTAATTATAGGAAAAAAAGCTTTCTACGAAATTATATTGGTCAAAAAATTATTATAGGTTAAAAAGTTAATTTTTTTGATTTGGGTCTTTTACGAATTCTATAGGATTAAAAAAAATGTTTCATCGAAAAATATAATTGATCATGTAATTCCAGAAACAAATAAAAGTTAATGTTTACTACGGAATCATATAGTTGTCAATGTCACTTCAAACAAATTAACATTTTCAATTCGAACAGGTATATTAGTGTTTTCTACACGTTGGGTAGGATAAAAAAAAAAGTGTCTCGTCGCAAAACCAGTCGAGCGTGTAATTTCAGAAATAAATGCAGGTTAATGTTTTCCACGGAATTATATAGGTCAATGGCCCTTTCAAGATATTATGTAGATCAAAGTGTCAATTCAAACATATTTCATTTACATGGAAATATTTCAGTAATTGAGAGCCGTAGAGACTTCGAAGAAAGATCATTTTAAAGAACATACTTTTTTCTGTCTTCTCTGTGAATAATTTTTACATATAATTATTTTGCAACTCAATACAAAATAACATTATATGAAAAATTATTATGATTTTTTTGTTTGTTTGTTTGTAAAAGAAGTAAAAAAGGGATGGCAAATAATTTCTAAATATCTTGGATATTCCAGTCTTACAAATAAAAAAATTAAATATGTATTATAGAAAAGGATAATATATTAAATATTCGTTGCGTAAACGAAAATTGCGCTCATTATGAAATCGCCGACAGTTAACAAACAAACTTGTCTTTTTCGAAAAGCATTTTCATCGGTACTCTTTCTCTCTTCTATCGCTCTTCGTTTAAACTTCGCTAAAGCACGTTGAAAACTTTAAAATAAAACTGAGAAGAACATGGACAATGTCTTCGTCGTCGTCGTCGTGCCAAACTCGTCATTAATTATTTCTTCCGTCGGTTCCTTCGAGCAGCAGTCGAACGGCCAAGCCCGGAAGTTCTGATGGAAATAATTATATGCGCGATAATTAAGAGGGAGGAATTGAAGGCCGGAGGTCCAAAAGAGGAACAATAGGAGGTGCTTGTTCGAACTTGTCTGTATGCTAATCTACGAGGCGCTACAATGGAAACGGAATTTATCGAAAGTAATCGTATAAAATTGTGCTTTTGTTCGGTCGAAGGATCCCGTCTCGTCAAGGTTTCCCCTTGCCTTCCTATTCCCCGTCCACTCTTTTTCTCTTTATCTCTTTGCTTTCACAATTTCCACTTTTCTCTCTTCACCCCTTCATCTTTTTCTTTCTCTATCTTTTTCCCTATCTCTCTACTTGGTATCTCGCGCCAACGGTTCCCCCATCGATTCAATATCGATGCCAGATATTTCGTGCGGTCGCTCGACACAATAATTCAGTTGAGCAGGTAATATTGGCGCGGTAATGGTTGAACCATTTGGCTGTATCGTTATGCTGCATTGGCATTCGCTGCGTTTACAGAGTCACCGGTCCGTTTTCAGTTAGCCTATCGGCTTCAACCTCCCTCGACTCTTTTCCTCCCTCGATATATTCGGCATTCGCTCTTTGTTGCTCTTTCTCCTCGTCTTCCTTTCTCGTTATGCCATTCGTTCGTTCACGCAACGAATACGATCGACGCACCAGCATCACCAGCATCACAGAAGCAGTAGGAGTTAGCAGCAGCAGCAGGAGCAGCAACAAAAACAACAACAACAATAATATTAGCAACAGCAGCAGAAGCAGCAGCAATGATCAACATTCCACACATCGCGAATGAAATGATATCATTGGTCGATCATCTGTCATCACATATGAACCTTTCATAGCTTTACAATTTCCCGGATTCTTGACGAACGATTCTTGTTTAACACATCCAAACTCGTCGTTTCTCAGTCGATCGGAGTTCCGTAATCTTTCTGGTTATTTCCTGATCGCGATATTATCCTTTCCGGTATTCTTGTCTCGATCAATCGATATCTTCTCGGCAAGTCGAGATGATTTTTTAAACGATTTCCTTTCTTTCTTCCTTCCTTTCTTCCTTCCTTCCTTCCTTCCTTCCTTCCTTCCTTCCTTCCTTCCTTCCTCCCTTCCTTTCTTTCTTTCTTCCAGCTGGTTCGATTTTACGATCGCACGTATCGCACGATAACGTTGATCTTTCACCAAATTTTAAATGGATCTCATGAGGCTTGAATAATTTCCATTAATGTATACAGCACGACGTATTATTTCAGTAGGGTGAATTTGCAATATCGATGTTTACCGACTACTAATTACTGTTTTACTTTCTCACGTATCGTCGATGCTCCATTTTATCATACCCTTATATCCCTATAGAAATATGATGAAATAATATGAACTCATGAATTTATGAATTATGCAAAAGAAAATAACGATTCTTTTTAGCGAGAGATTTTTTTTTTCCTTTTGCTTAAATTCATCCCATTTTTCTCATTTAAAATTCACTATGATTATCGATTCTGATTAAAAAAGTCCTTCGTTGATCTTTTCATATTGTGGAAATATCTCTAATACTTCGCTATTCCGACAAACTATTCTATACTTAGAGAAAAGTTCAGTGACGCGTTCAGGGATGGTTTCATGGAGTAAGCGTGTGAGGTCGGATAAAAATAGCTAACTAGCGACAAAAAGACATCCGTACCGAATAGGATTAGTGTCCCATGGGAAATCAACGAGCACCGTGGAAGCTTCTCAAACTTATTGTCCTCCGACCACCAATAAAAGCTCAACGCGCTAATTGTCACGAATTCCGAAGGCGATATTACTTTGTGTTACTTTTACGAGGTTAGACGATAGATGGGATAAAGGTGAAAACGAAAAACTAAAGTCAGTTGTGTTTGTACTTACGTTCTTATTGGAGTAGATATAAGTTACAATATCTAATTAAATTTACGAATGTATCATGGGAAAACAAGTTGATAATGAGCCTGTTAACCATTGTATACCGGAATAGACAGCACGTAGCCATTTGCATTAAACCACGGGAGATATTTTGGAAGTCGACGAGTTGAAATTGGCTGTCTGCAAAAGCAAGTTAATTTTGTAAGTTCGGATCGGCGATTAGCATAATTGGCCGTGTGTGTATAGGACCGGTACGTGTACGGTAATAAAATTAGACAAACTCGGCAACATTGTTATCGTTCCCATTTCGTAGAGATAATAGGATCAGTACCCGCGTCGAATATTTAATCGAACAATTGTATCGATTCTTGCTTTACGTCTTTTCGCGATCAAAACGAACGATTGCTGCTAGACCGATCTCCTTATGTTTGTTCGAAGTAAATAAGCGGCGTCACGGTGAGTGTTTATTTTCATCGATCACCTTTCCTACCTTGAAACATTTCCTGATACGATTTCGTAGAAGTAACTTCAAGCGCATATTGAATCTAAGTACTTAGATTATGCTACGTAAGATGAAATAAGAACCACGTGACCGCTGCAACCACAAGATCGTTTTGTAGATATTGCAGAGGAATAGCCGAGAACCACTGTTGGAGGAGCGTTTAGAAAACGAAGGCTGACGTTTACGTTCGAAAATAAATGTCGGAGAAACTAGGTATGCGTAAAGTGCAAAGACGAATGGTAAATGCAAAGTGGAGCGATAGAGACGTTCGCTCAGAGAGATTTGCAAACGGTGGGCGTATTGGACGCTTAATGAGTCTGTAATTAAGGAAGATCAATAGCTATATGACGTTTTCCTTGGTTCTGCTCCTATGTGCAGTCAGGTAAGTATAGCTTTTACTAGAAGTAGATAAGTATACAGAGATATGTCAGAGGATTGCGAAGAGATTTAAAAATTTAAATATATTAAGTTTTTATGATTTTACTTTGATTCGAGGAGAAAGAAAATTAAATGACAAATGATCGATTTCATGTCGAATTTTGTTTTTCTTTTTCTCTTTTTCTTTTTCTTTTTTTTTTTTTTTTTTTTTTTGTCGCTTACGACTTTAGTATAACTCGTCGAAGAAACTAAATTTAGTATAACGTTTATGCGACTTTATATAACGGAAATAAATGATAAATATATGCTTAATCGATTTGGACGTTCGTATAGATTATTTTGTTTATTTAACGGAAGGACTCGTTCATTCTATAATAACCGATGCGTGGCGTAAATACGTTATGGTCGTTATGTTTCGATCTTACGTTTTGTGATTGTTTATTCTTGGAAGAAACGAATAGGCGTAACGAGGCTGACCGATAAATAAACAATCAATCAAAGTCGAACCAATGTCGCCGGCGGACATAACACGTAGATCTGATAGAGTTAAGTTCTACATTTTAACTTTTTGTTATTATTAAATAATTTTATTATAATCTACAAAGAAATTCCTTTCATTTGTTCCGGTTTCTTGAAGGAATTTTGTCAATAAAAACAATATCTCGATGATTTACATTTTTAAATTCAAGGACAACAAATATATCGAAGTATTCCTAGCGCAAATAAAAGTGAGTTTTCCCAACCGATATGTATCTAAGCCAAAGTTCTTTCTCCGTGTCGTAGCAGGAGGGATGTGTCGGTAGTTTATTCTCCTCCCTGTGCTTTTTCTTTCAACTTTTCTTTCTCTTTCCATCGCATGTATACACTATCAACCCTCTTTCGTTCGCGGGTGCAATCCTGCGGGAAGAATGTGGGTAGAAAATGTTCTCTTTCTCTTTTCTTCTCTCTCTCTCTCTCTCTCTCTCACACACACTCTCACTCTCTGTCTATATCTTTTTCTTTCTCTTTCTTTTTCTCTCTTTCTCTCTTTCGATCTCTCTCTTTTACGCTTTCTTCAGAATGCTTGTTCTCGAAGATAGCCAGCCGAAACACATCGAAGAAAGACGAACGCAGAGAGAGAGAGAGAGAGAGAGAGAAGACGAAGAGGTGTTTTCTTTGGATTTACGTGATACCACGCGCTATCCGGTTCGGTCCGATATAACCAACATAGAAGCCAAAGAGAAGGATCGAAGCTCTTGCTGGCTCTTCGTCCCTTTTCCCAAACCACATTTTGCCACCGTTTCGTTCAGTATACTCAACCTTCCTTACTTCAACCCCCTCTGGAATGTACGCTTTCCTCTTGACAACGGTTTTCTCTCTCTCTTTCACTCTCTCTCTCTCTTTCCCCCTTCATTTTCTTATTTTTCTTCTTTTTCTTTTTCGTCTATGTCGTACAGATTCCACCATTCTTACCACTTTTCTCTCTTACATCGTCACTCACGTTTTGCTATCTCTTTCGTTCTCTTTCGTATTTCTCGTTTTTCATCTCTCTTCCACGCAGCCTTTCCGTTTCCATATTCTTTCCGGTTCTCTACATTCAATCCCCGTTTTCAGATACCACATCCAGTAGCCACTGTCTCTTTCTTTCTTTCTTTTCGATACACTGCGACATTCCACACCCATGGCAGGAAGAAAAGAGAGCCAAGTAAACGTAGAACCCTCTTTCGTTCCAACCAGTCGCCCACTTGACTACTTCGACGTTCTTTCTTGGCGAAGGTAGCCACTAAACTACCTCAAACTAGTTTTACAACGTGTACTCGCTTTCAATTCCTTAGGTGGCTCAATTCATTAAAACGAAAATCTTATCTTCTTATTTGTCTCTCGTTATCTTTTTTACCGACATATCAGCTATCTACGATTTTTGAACGAAACGAAATCACAAACAAGGGTGAGGAGACTATTAATAAGAAATCTCATGCTTCACATACGATCTAATGGGTTAATTTAAAGTGTTAAAGATCTTTTTATCTTCAATTCCTTTGGAAAGGTCGAAACTACTTTGAATGTATCGATCATTAAAATGCTAGAACGATAGATAAGGTAAGACTTTGAATTCGACCTTGCAAAGAATACGTAGAGGAAGCACTTGGTGGAAAATCACTTTCGATTTGAACGAGCCGTGCCATCGTGTTAGGATTGCTCCGTGGGAATTTCGAATTCACTGTAGCGATCGATAGTCCGAGGTAAACGTTGGATAATTCGAGGAGAGAACAGATTGCTCGGAATTCTGTGCTTCAGCTGGCAGTAAAAGGTAGATAATTCCGCGGGGATGCGTCGATAGGAAGGACGCATCTCTTGACTTTTGATAAATGACTCGCAGTGGACATCTTATAGTAGAACGAGCCTCGTATTTGAGACGACGTATAGTGAATGATGGTACCGCTTGGATAACGGCGTTCCTTTGGGACATTATCCCGATGTAATAAGGTCGAGCTTCCAGATCAGCCCGATCGCAGTGACCGCATTGTCGACGCGATCGACATTTCGAGCTGCTCGCTTTGTTCAGTTCGATGTTCGAGTGTCGTTCACATTGATTCGACTCTGTGTGCTCTGCTAAACGAACGCATTGCGGATTGATCGAGGGAATGCTATTGCGAGCTTATAAACTCACGTGCACTATCTACGCATATATACATATATACATATATACATATATACATATATATATATATATGTATTACGTATATACATGTATACATATATATCGATATAAGTATAAATACACACTCCTACATCTGAGAATTTATTTAAAAATTTTACTACACCCCGAGATAGTGTTGCCAGATACGGTCGATCATCTAGCAAATTATGCGTCGGAAGAGAACGACTCCACCACGAGCATATGGAAATGAGAAGCGATAAAGTGGGTAATAGAATCCGGCCCGTCTTAAATTCGTATCTCTTGGATGCGCGCGACGCGATGAGAATATCGACGCCGGACTCTCTCTCCCATCTTTCGGATATCGAGCTTGGTAGTAAATTTTTAACGATTTCACGAGATGGCTCGTTTTCACATCTACCGATCACTCGTTAAATTGATCTTGATAAATCGTTTGATAAATCGTACTCTCCGTTTCCCCGTTTGATATCTTTCTTTATATCTGAAAATGCATCCTCACTCGCATAAAACTTCTAATTCGAGAGAATTACCGAGTTAACTCGCTTTAAGTATTGTGATCATAGAACGGATCTTCATCGATGATCATCTTCGTAGTTGACGAACACTGATAGAATGCAGATTTGGCCAATGAAGCTCGTCCGTTGGGTCAGTGGGTCTCCTGCGGTTAACCATGCTGGTACCGTAATGTCTTCGAGCGATAGGTCCTTCGTTTTTCAGGTCGGTCATCTCTCCAAAGCATCGCGATATGACCTCCCGATCTTTCGTCCTAGCAATGCCTAGTCGTTTTACAATCGTATAACTGTAAAACATGGCTCGTCTATAAAAACCAGCACGAGTAGGCGGTATTTTTAATTGTAACTTGATAACTGTGTCATGTGAACGAGTCAAGGGTTAACGAAAAAATATTTGAACCCGTATCATACATTTTTCTTCTACGATATGTTTCAAGCTTGGAAGCTGTGTAAACTAGGATACGTCGTAATCGATAATTACACGGTCCGTCGGTTTACAAGCTACCGATGATATGATTCCATGACGTTCAGAGAATCTTGAAGCATAAATGACTAGCGCCATTATCTCTGCTCCGGTTCATTAACATAGTCGATAATCCTCACATGGATCCGACCAAATCGCATACGCACGATAAATTGCATTACGATAATTCTCGATAGTCTCTCTCTCTGTAGATTCGTGCGACTCTATACTAAATCATTTTAATCTTCTTGCTCATAACGAAAAAAATAAAAAGAAAAAAAAAAAGGACTCTCGTGTTCGTACAACATTCAAGAATGTCGTTAGAAGCGTCCAAAGATGATAAACTTTTTGGTATTCAAAATATTTATGAACGAGTAGGTGTAAGATTTGCTATAGAAATAGCAGGAATTTTGCATATATCGTTGTTGAAAATTCATATCGTAAGGATAACGAGACATTTAGTATAGTATATTTGCCGTAGAAGAGAAAGGAAATTGAATGGACAAAAGTTGTCGGATTTGTGCACTTTATCGATTCAGATTCTCGTATTTTACACCGTTTCGTTTGGTTTCTCTTTATTCGATTCTCAGGCCAATGAAATTCTATCTCCCAATAACGTATACAAGAGCGCGAGTAAAGCAGTCATCTTGGAAATTTACATGGCTCACTTTTAGCTCGTGCTGCACGATGCGCTCGATATTGACTCCCTCCACCTATCGAGTTTCTCGTCGTTTCTCATGGATGCCGATCCTTTCTAACTAGTCACGTCTTCGTCTCGCGCCACGAAGATCGACCATTATCCTGGGAGATTCGATTTTAAGAACACGCTAAGTGCTTCCGCCTGTCATCGAGCTAGCGATCTTTATTCGAAAATTTGACCTTAACGAGGCCTCTTATTTAAAAAAAAAAAATTTCGTATACATTCAACGATTCTAATATTAGCCGAAATTATATATCATTCGTTAGCGAGTAAATTATATTGTATAATTAATTAAAATGAAATAAAACAAACTAAATAGTTCATTTATTGTTTTTCATACATTAAATTTAAATCATGGATTTAGAATAAATACCAATTTTTATTCGAATCTTTTTACCAAGCAAATGTTTATCGTAAAAATATATCAGAATCAGTATGACTGTATTATTTCATGTAATATATGGGTCAGTAAAACGATCCAATATTTACCGAGTGGTCGTAGACAGAAATAGTTGGTTAAATAACACGTTAAATAATGATACTGAAGATGATTTTTTTGTCGTTGATTATATCTTTAACGTCATTAAAAATCTGCATGCATTTTTTTATTTTTCTTCTTTCTTTACCGCTTTAATCTAAAACGACATTATTCCAAGAAAACAGGAAATGTAAGATCGTCTTCTTTACGAAGTAAACGATCATCTGCATCATTTTTTACGAGAGGAAAAAAGATCCATCAACGTCTCTCGATACACGCATAACTCTTGTACTACCTACGCACACATAATTCACGCCTTTCAATTCGGCCATCCGAGGAAGGAGGTAATACTTAACGTAATAACACGTTGATTGATACATACATGTATACATATGTAAGTAAGTATGTAGAGATAAACGCGTTCCATCGTAATGAATATACATTTATTTCCACCATATTTTAAAATATTTTTTCTCCTTTCTTCGTTATTTTTAACTTTAAATGGTCGACCGTCTGTGATTTAAACGAGTAATTCAGAATGTTTCACGTAATTTGGAACGTTTGCATCGCCATCTTTATCGTTATCGTTATCAGCTATCTTTTTTTTATCGCTATCGTAGTTCACATAATTTTCTTCGATTGGAGATGAAATAAAAGGAGTCGGAAGAATAAAGATTAAAGGAAATCATTAGACTTGAGTAAAGTGATTTAACTTACCTGTCATGAGATTGCTCGAATATCTCTCTTTCTTTCTTTTCACCTTCTACATTTTTATTTTTATAACTCTGTCATTTCGAACGTACAAACTGACATAATTTGCAATACGAAAGATTGCGTTATTATTAGTATTAATATTATTATTAACTCCAAGAAAATGACCAGATGAATAACTATTAATGCCGGAGGGAGCGTTCCCTTTCTTTCTCTCTCTCTCTCTCCCTTTCTCTCTCTCTTCCTCTCTCTCTCTCTCTCTTCCTCTTAATTATATCCCATTAGCAGAAAGGAGGTTCTTTTCGTTCTTACCTGAACGTCATGAAGTTAGCGTCTTGTCGAGAAAAACAAAGAGAAAGAAAATCTCTGAAACAATCTTCTTGAAAAATTGACGATTTGCTGTAAACGTGAGAGGAAACAAAGAGGTCTTAGAAATGAATCGTTCTCGTTTCTTCGTTATAAAATGGGCTTTATTTTCTCTGTACCATATATGCTATGTACAACGTTTATTGTTACGGTACTGACAATGTATGACGCCGGCCTTTCTCGGCGATCAAGGATACGTGTCGATAGTATAAAAAAAAAAAAAAGTAGAGTGAGAAGAAGATAAAAAAGAAAAAAAGAAGTGGCGAACGAAGCATACGCATTCGTATATTACCTGTCGACGAATCAATTGATTTATTTCGCTCTTTTTAAATGGATTTTTATCATGATTATTATTATTATTATTATTATTATTATTATTATTATTATTATCATCATTATTATTATTATTATTATTATTTAAAAATACGAACAAATGTAATACGAAGGACATGTAAAGAAAAAGAAAAAAAAGAAAAAAAAAAATAAAATAAAATAAATGCGAAGAGAAATGGTCGTGACAGGAGTGCATATATACGAAGTGCTTCTCTTATTCGATGCTCGCGTCGCTTGTTCTTCTTTTTTTTTTATTCGTTGCTTTTATATCATTTCCGATATAGCAAGATTATTACGTTAACGTAGTAAAATAAATAAGCGATTACGCCCGGTGCGCCGATAATAATGTACGAAGGCTCGATCGTCGGGTAAGCTCTGTACGTGACGGAATTATAAGCGATTAAAACGTTTCGATTCGGCTCGGAAATGGACCGTGTCAAGGCCCATACGAATCCGGAATCGATGCTGAAAGCTGGAAAAGAATTATCTGGGATTCGTAATGATTATGAAAAAAGGGACGCTCGAGGGGATAATCGTTTAACGATCATCCCAATCGGCATGATGCGATGAAGCTGGAAAAACAGAAGGAGGAGGAGAGAGGATATATATATATATATATATATATATATATATATATTCGTATGAAAAGAAGGAGAGAGAGAGAGAGAGAGAGAGAGAAAGAGAGAGAAAGGCATATCTTGTCAAGGTACAGAACAGACTCGAACTTCTCGAGCTTTACCACACTTTTTTTCTTTTCTTTCCATTATGACGAAGCATAGTCGCGCACCTCAGGCTCGAGGACAAGCACTTACGTCTTTACGTTTGCGAATACTCATGAGGGGTAATAAGGAAGGGTAAGAAGGTAAAAATAGAAAATGATAGACAAGTGAGAAAGAGGGAGTGAAGTAGCGAGTGATGGAAAACAAACGTAATGTTTGTTAAGTCGTGAATAGCTTAGGTTTGTGCACATTGGTCTCTCGGAAAAAAGGAAAGAGTAAAATGAAGAAAGGGAGAGAGTGCGGCTGGGAAATATATTCGTATAAGCGGAAGGTGACAACGCCAACGTCGACTATTTCGCGCGGCACTACCCTTTTCTCTCTCTCTCTACGTATGTTTCGTGTACGGAGAGAAAGAGACATAACGTACGTATGTATTTACGTAAACAAGGGAAAGGTCCGGAGGAAAATTTCCTGGAGCGCTGAATCGTCGTCGAATTTTTCGAGCGGTCGTCCTCGAGCCCAATATTATTACAACCATTATCATTATCATCATTATCAATATTATTATTATCATCATTATTATTATTATCATTATTATTATTATTATTATTAATATTATTAATATTATTAATATTATTATATTATAATCATAATTATCGTCCTCGACGCTTTCCTCTCTTTATAAAATAAAAAAAAGAAAAAAAAAAAAATAATAAAAAAAGAAAAAAAGACTTATGCGATAATATTAAACGTAGTAATAGTTAATCGATATATCATTGCTTGCACGTTTAACTCCCATCGTATACGACGTTAAAAAAAAAAATAAAATTGGGAGGGGGGATAAAGTAGTAAAATTAGTTAGTTAGTTAAAAAGAAATCTTAGAGTCGACGGAATATCGGCAGTTTCCAATGAGTTGAATCAAACGTTGCGCGTTTCCTCGCTCTTTCTATTCTCGATTGCGCGCGTTTTCTCGTTCAATCAAGTCGATGGAAAGTGCTCGTACCTGTGATTTCCACCTTCGTTCTTTTTTTTTTCTTTTTCTTTTTTTGCATTATTATTTTCTTTTACCACTATTTACTTACTCATATATTGCTACTTGCTTACGCGTACGACTTAGACGCGAGAAATTATTATTGTACTTCGTTCTCTCTCTCTCTCTCTCTCTCTCTCTCTCTCTCTCTCTCTCTTTCTCTCATGAATTAAATCGATCGATCGACCTTTCTTTCTTTTTTTCTTTTCCAATATCGAAAAGAAGCAGGCAATGATTAGAAACGAAGGGATAATGTTCTCGCGTCTGATCGTACACCGGCAAAAGTGCACCGTGCGATTACGTTTCTAACAAAAAACGCGATGGCTGGGCACGCGTTTCGCGATACTATTGAGATATTAGGTTCGTTTATTATCGACGAACAGATATTTAAAAAAAAAAAAAAAAGAGAAAAATTGACTCTACCCTCTCACCACAAAGCAGATTGAATATACTACCATCTTGCGTTAGCGAAAAATACTTATAGTTATCGTAATTGAAAGCGCTCTTTTTCGAGCTTTGACGCTCGCGATTAAAAAGAAAGAAAGAAAAAAAAAAAATATATATATATATATAAAACTCATTAGGCACCATCAGTCGGTATTTATTTGTGTATCGTACTATAGTATAGTATATGCAAATGTATATTTATATATATATATATATATATATATATATATATATATACTATTTTGTTATTGTTGTTAAAAGAAAAAAAAAAAAAAGCAAAAAGATGAATAAGCGTAGAAGGGCCGGCGGAAAAAATTGTGGAATGAAATAAAGAGCACCTTCTCGTGAGCGAAAAATCAAGCAAGTCAAATTTCACGGAGGAAGTTCGCGATCTTATCGAGATAGAGAGTGGAAAAAATAAGCGAACTAATCGTGGCTTGGCATCGACAATAATAACAAAAAAAAAAAAAAGAGAGAGAAAGAGAAGTGGAGAGAGAGAGAGAGAGAGAAAAAAACGAAATTTTGTTTCTTGTAGATGGATGAAAAGAGAGAAAAAGATTTAACGTAATTTTTTTAAACGGCCAATTAAACTTTCATGTCTTTTTCTCTTTCTGTCTCTCTCTCTCTCTCTCTCTCTCTCTCTCTCTCTCTCTCTCTCTCTCTCTCTCTTTTTCTTTTTCCATTTGCCTTGTTCTTCAACGTGCTCCACCCCCGCTTCTTCCTGTCTTCCTCGTAAATTATATATAATCCGGTCGACACGGCGATTGAAATCATTACTGACGGCACGAAAGTAGAAATTTATAAACGCGCCGTGACATTGGGAATACGCGTAGAGATAGAAAGAGAGAGAGAAAGGGTACGGACACGGAGACTACATTTCCCTAACGTTGAGCGTAGCGGACAGGTAGTCATTATCCACGTATTCCACTGGTTAGATACATACGTACGGGAATAAACCACGAGCACGCTTCCCTCGTTTCCACCGTAGACAAACGTCAAACAGCAGAACAATTCAAAGTTCGGGTAACTGTAAGGTAAATTCCTCTATGGCAACCCGCTTTTCATCTCTCTTCCTCTCTCTATCTCTGTCCGTCTATCTCTCTCTATCTCTCGTCCTTTTCTATTATCGTTCACCCTGTCTGTTTGTCTTGACTAGCGTATTCTAATCTTCAACTTTCTCGATTAATTCGATTTCCCTACCACTTAGAGAGCAACGTCGAGAATCGACCAAGTCTCTTCGATAAGGTTAATCGATCTAAATTTACCTAGCGTAACTACCATCGCCTATGCTGAATTTCGATTGCTTAGCCACTTTGTTTTCTCCTCTCTATCTCGGAAATTCATATTAGCTTCTGTCTAGATGTTCGTTCGAACTATAATCGCTTCGTCTTCGCGCGAAATTCGAATCAGTGTCGAGCAAGCAAAATCTTGATTACGAGAATTTTCTTCGTTCCTAAGGGAATATTTTCTATTTTGCCGATATCTATTTCTCTTTCTCTCGCTCTCTTTCTCTCTCTCTCTCACTGTTGAGAGCGAGAGGACGACGAATACGTCGTCTCCAGATTGATAAGGTCACGCGTCGCGATGTAAATTAAGCCAGGCAGGACGGAGATGCAGGACGTGGCTAAGGTTCAGTTCGAAAGGGGAGAGATCGGGGTTACGTGAAGGAGATGGCTATCTCCGATGTGATCCAAAGCTACCCCCATCCCCCTCCTCCTCCTTCTACTCATCCTGCGTCTCTGTCTCCTGTAGGACCTCCCTTCCGTTCGCCGGCTGTGGGTACATCCAACCCTATCAAGTTCTACCCTGCAAGCTTAGCTTAGCCTCGAGACACCACAAGAGGCAATTAACCTTCCGCCAACCCCTTTGCGCGCGTACCACCCCTTCTCAACCATGTTTCCCCCTCGTTCTCGCTTCTCCTTCCGTTTCGAGCTGCTCCAACCGATCTCTCGCGCCTTCCTTGGCCCTCCCATCGTTACACCCGTTGATATCCTACTCGGAGCATCTGCATAATCACGCTCGATTCCCAATGCTAATTAGAGTCCATGGTGCGGTGCCCTATCCTACGTAGCAAATACACGTCGACCTCCATCACCTTCGGAGCCGTGCCACGCCTCGGCTCCACGCCCGCGCATATTGCCTCGGGAACGAAGGGTTAACGAGAAGCAACCGGTTTGTCGGAAGAAGAAGGACAGACACCACCCCCATCCCTTCCTCTTCTTTTCTACTTTCTTTTATATTTTCTACTTTCGTCTTCGTGCTTCTTCTTTCTTTAGCCTGGAACGACCGATCGAACTTCTTCGTGAAAGTATCAGCCAGCCATTCTTCTCTTTCTCATTTTCTTCCCTTCTTTCTTTTTTTCTTCACTTCGAAAGCTCGATCGATCGATCGTTCCTTCGTAGAAAATTACGATAGTCTAAGCATTGGCAAATTGGATCGAAGATGCACGAGCGTAAGACGCGCGATTAAAGATAGCAGAACTCGATCGATCGATGGCTTGGACGGAAAACAACTTGGAATCATGGACATACACACTCAGACACTCTGTTTACTAATCTCTTTTTTCTTCATCCGTCCAAGCCGTCGTACTTAATATCTATATTAAATCAGACTGCGCCGAGAATTTCGCGCGATTCCCGAGTACAAGGTAACGGACAAGTGCCAAGCGAGCTAAAAAAGATTCTGTAAAAAGAAGAAGAGGGGAAAAAGATATAAAAAAAAAAAAAAAAAAAAAAAAAAGAAAGAAAAAAAAAGAAAAAAAGAAGATAAAAAAGAAAGAACTAATCAAGATGATGAAAACGTGATCCAACGGGAAAGAAATGAGAAAAGGATAGTATAGTAAAACTGGAGAATAGAGAGGGGGGATAAAAAAAAAGCATTAAAAATTGTCCGTTCGTCGTGACAAAAGTCGGGACTCGCGCTTCGTGCGTCATCGTTAATTACTCGCTGTACGGTAATATCGGATAGTTTACTACGAATGATCAAGACGCGATAAGAGGCGAGAAAGGGCGTAGATCGAAGAGGGTTGAAAGATGACGATGTAAGTCTTTCGACTTCAGAAACGACGTCCGGCGTAACCGGCGTCATACAACTTACAGAGACTGTCGGTACGAGCTGAACCAGGCGAGTGCATGCCTGGCACAGATACCGATACCGAGAGGGCTTCCTGATGTTTTAACATTTGTCGACGCCGTTGCCAGGTAAAGGTCCATACTGCGATTATGGCAATTTGTGCAACGAGGAAGACCGTACCAGCCACAATTGCCTCACCAAGATTTATGCAAACTCCCATCGATGAGCCATTAATGTCTTCGGTACTTTCGACGAAGACGGTGTCCCGCGTAGCCGACGTGCCGTTCGATGGTTTCCCTTCTCGTTCGAATCCAAACTTGTCCGTAATTTGGATTGATTGTACCAACAGTAGATCCTCTCGGCTTTGCGACGATGAGGTTGAACGACGACGACGACGTCGACCGAAGGAGATTACTGATCTTAGCTCGCCCGTAGCCTCTTCCTGATCGCACTGTACCGGTTCGCAACTTGGCATGCAGGGTGTCACCAATGCACGGAACTGTACCACTTCTGAGCTGGGAAACTTGAACGCGTCGAAGTGCGACAATAGTATCTGAAAAGAAAATATCAGACGAACGTAACGTAACGATAAAAATATATTTATGGTTGGTGTAGTCGTTAAAATAGGATCTTAGAAAATTAATCATTTTTCAAGGAGATTTCACGATCCCTTTCGAAAACTCAAACTGCCAAGATCAAGGAATAAGTAATAATAAAATTTAACAACCCGTACCGGAACGGTACGGGACTTTCCCTTTACAACGAATCGTTAAACTAAAATCACCGTAGAAGGTTCGTCGACTTTCGAGCGGACGAAACGACGCTCTTACGAATCACAAAAAACTCTGTAATGAGTGCCGATCGTTAATTTGTACGCACCATAATGCAACGGAAGAGAATGCGAAGATGTTCTTTTTTTTTTTTTTTTATGGCATCCAACAAAAAGACGAAGAATGTTATTGAGAAAAGTATCAAAATTAGATAATAGTAATGGGAGAATAAAAAGGGGGGTGGGAGGGAGGTGGTGAGAGAAGGTGAATTACGTCATATTTGTACCTTTTTGTGATACGGTCACGTGTTTATTTCTCATGACTCGTGGTCGCGAAAATGTGGAAAAATGAAAAACAAGAGAACGAAAAGATGAAGGAGGAGGGTGGAGGAGGGAGGATGAGAAAAACGACCACCGAGCGTGTTTACGGCCGTGGAAACTGTTTTTGTTGGGGGTCTCTCGTAATTCGTACACGCTCGCGCGCATGTAAGACCGGCCGACCGAAATAAGCTTTGTCACATTTATCCTGAAATTCCTGAAAGCGGTCCGCGCTCCTCTTGCCCTCCTTCATCCTCCTTCCATTTTCTCGCAACCGAGGAGTTTCGTTTGTAGCCGCGAGTATAACGGGTAATCTTATCCATACGTTACGCTCGCACAAATTCACGAGCGAAAATCGAAAAGAAAAAAAGATAGAGAGAGAGAGAGAGAGAGAGAGAGAGAGAGAGAGAGAAAAGAGAGAATGGTTTTACTGAAAAAAGATGGTTTTACTTACTGTTGTAAAAAAATTGAGAGATAATAATCATCAGAACGCGCAAATATCTATTGAATTAATGTGTACGTGCTGGACCACGAGAATTATTGATTACTTAACGTAATATACGTAAAAGAAAAAGAGAGAGAGAAGAAGAAAGAGAGAGAGAGAGAGAGAGAACCGATGTTCAAAACTGGTTCTTTACTTTTATACGGCTGTTTCAGCACGGTTTTTTATTCTTTATTAAGTAAGGCCGTATAACAGCAATTACATGAGATTATGACACGATGGAGAAGAGCTATAGTTGAGCTATAGTTATTCGTTTTTATGTTGGCAATTACCTACGAGAAGCTGAACGTACTCTATTCCTTCCTATCAATCTAATAATTCTTCTCTTTCGTCTCGATTGAAGTGATTTCGTTGATAAATACTTAGAAAATTCAATCGGGTACGGGAAAATTTATCGTCAAAATCTCGTAATCGATGATTAAAATATCTGGATTGATTTGAAGAAAATTGAACGAACCCGAATTGAAAAATTAGTTCGATCATTGGAGTTGATCGATCGAGAAAGAATTTTCATTGGAGTTTTCCCTAAAGGTAAAATTTTTATTAAAATCTGTTCACCCTTCTTTTTCTTCGTCGATTAGTCAAAAGGCTCTTGAGAATAGGTACGCGGTTAAGCGCCACGCGCTCTACCACAGTTGTCGCTGTCGTCGTTGTTCTTCTTCTCTCTTTCTCTCGTTGTAGTCTCGAAAACTGGTTTCTCCGAGCATTACCAAGTTCATCGTATTTACACACCGGGCACGTACATTATCGGTGGAAGTAAGACATTAAAATATGCTTCGTTCCGTGTACAGCTTCATTTAACCGCACTTCTTTGGTTTACTCGGCGTGTAGAGATGAAAGAACGGACAAACGAACGAATGTACGAACGTACGAACATATGAACGAACGAACGAATGAACGAACGAATGAATGTATCGAACGGCCGAAGGTTTATTAACTCGACATTATCTCGTTCAGTTAGAACAACGGAAGGATATGCTTTACGTCTGAACGCAAAGAGAGAAACACAGAGAGAAAGATAAAATGAAAGACTCGAAGAAAGATCGGTGAATTTGAAGGGTGTAAAGAGAATAAGGAGGAAGAAGAAGAAAATGAGATCAAGGGAGACCGAGATGGATGTTAAGAAGAAACGAGTTCATGGCATCTGGTACACGTCGCGACTTCGAATGCGAAGGATCGTCGACGATGACAAAGAAACCAATGACAGCTTGAGAAGTCCGTTCATAAATGCAGGATCTGAAGGTATTATTCTTCAAACGGCGTATCTTTGACGCTCGTTTCAGTGACGTTGAAATCTTTTCTGTCTTTATTAAGTCACTTTCCGTGTTTCATTTTGATCCGTTCCAAGTTTAAATCGAAAGAAGAGAAAAGGATTTGATTCTTATTCGAAGCCGATCAAGAATTAAAATTATCTTTTAATTTTTTTGCTTCTTAAGGATTACTAAAAGTAGCAAGATTTATATCGTTCTCTCCGAGAACGTTCTGTCAAGTGGCGAAAATGATTTTCATCGATAAAAAAACAAAAAGAAAAGAACAAAGCTAAAGGAATACGAAGCCACGGTACTTTATCACGAGAAACCATTTGTGTCTTATAACTCCGTACGATCTTTTGCGTGCACCGACAAATCGTGACGACGATATGCGACTTTGTTCCACGCAAATATCGAGCCATACATTTTAGCCATACAAATATCGGAATTTCTCGTAATGTAAGCGCACCAATATGTTCGCGTCGATGCGAAATGAAAATCTTTGATCTATGATTTCGTTCTTTTCTCGAAAAGACATTTTTGATCATCGAATTCAAATATAAATTCATTTGTTCAATTGAACACATGCGCGTATGATTTGGCGACGATTAGTCGATGGATTCCATTTTCTGAATGATCTTTCCATGGATTTTCTCTGAAAGCAGTCTGTTTGAAACGTTATTCTCGATAAAAGAATCGCGTGGTCACATTTTTGACGTTTTATCTTACCTATCAGGGCAGACTATTCTTCTACCTTTCTTTCTTTCTGACTCTTCGAGTTTCAATCTCGAGCTTGAAGATCTCGCTTCTCTTTCTCGATAAAAGATTACGTTTCGGAAGAAGGTCGGCAGCTGTGAGACGTCGAGAAATAATTTCGTCGAAAGGTTCGTTGACCCCAAAGACAGTAATAACGTTTGTAGTAACTACGATTTTTCATTTTGGAAAACTTTTCCAAATGGTCGATGTTACGTGCTATTGTTTAAACAACGAGCATCGTTACACCGAACCGAAAAAAAGAAAGACAACGAGAAAGAGAGAGAGAGAGAGAGAGAGAGAGAGAGAGAACCAGAAAGGAATTTTTAAAAAGAGAAGATTTTTTTTCTTTCTTTCTTCTTTTTTCAGTCTTTCTTTCTCTCTGACGACTTTTCGATGGTCGTTGTTGTAAACAAATGGAGGAATGAAAGGAAAAGAAATAAAAAGAAGACAAAAGAAAAGAGAAGAGAGAGAGAGAGAGAGAGAGAGAGAGAGAGAGAGAGAAGGATAGATAGAAAGGTTGGTGAAGAGAAACGTGTCAGACGAAACTCTACACGTTGACGAGTTAAACGATCTTTCTCGTTTAGAGGTAGTCAAACCTACCCGTATATACGTCCATTACGAAGTCGTAATGACGTAGCCTGCGTGAAACGGCCTTGTCACGTCACGGAATGCGATCGTCAACGTCGTCGAATACTATATCAAAATGTCGTTGCCTCGCTAGATTTTATCGTGCTCGCGTACGTACTCCAAGCTCAGCGAATAACCTCCCACTTCTTGTATTTCACGAGTACCCGATAAAGTCGCCAAGCGATGAACGACGCGTTTTATTTTGAATTACGATTCTCCGTGTACGCTGGAACGGGTTTTTTGTTTGATTCCTGAGTTACTTCGAACTGAAGCGAACGAAAACGTCGAATTCCTTCGAAAAGCAACGTTCTTCTTGCGCTAATATTTCTTTTCCTCATTTCTGTCATCGAGATGTTTGCTCGTTAAAAAGTACCGGGAGAATTGTTACGAAAGTATTGTTATTCTATAAACGAACTATAATAAGTATTTCACGAAAGAGGAAGAGTCCGTTCGGAAAAGAAAATCGATCATTAGGAGGAGTCCTCGATTCAACCAAGTCATTCCTCGTCTTCGACCGTTGCAACATTGCCATCATCGATGATATACCTGCCCGATTTATTTCTTACCATCGCGTTACCAGATATAAATTCACTCTTCGTTTCTATCTCGGACTGTTATTACTTGATAATAAAGCGATATTGCGCCGATCTTGCCGCGGCGCGAGCTAGCAAATGACGCGGAACGTTGATTTAACGAGCCAACCTGCCCCTCGTACGTTTCTTTCTCTCTCTCTCTCCCCCTCTCTCTCTCTCTATCTCTCCTACTCCACCTATCGCTTCCCCGCCCCCACCATTCTCTCCTCATCTCGTACTTTCATCTCCGACCTGTCACGATCGTAACGATACACACGCTCGTTTTCTTTCCCGGTACATAAATCGAGAAGGCAAAGCCTCCGCCGGATCGATAAAGATCGCAGCCCTCCAGGAGACGAGGACGATCGACGAGACGTTTGCTAATAATTTCACGAGGAAACGACTATTTACTTCCTCGTAATATGCCCTGAGAGGAGACCTTTATTAGCGTTTCTTTCATTATGTTACTCGATGTACGATTCTGTGCAATTAAGACTCTCCTTGGCGAAGAGGATAATCGGACTCGATGTGAACCGTTAATAATTCCCTCCTCTGCTCTCTCTCTCTCTCTCTCTCTCTCTTTCTCTCTCTCCTTCTCCCTCACCTACTCAAGTCAACTCTTCGGTCGAGCGGATAAACCAAGATTTCTTTTCCCCTTAGGTTCAATCATTTCCTTCCAATCGTATCCGTATTAACAGAACGAGAATCCACGAAAAAAATTTTCTAATAGTTCACCGGCTCGATTCAACTTCAATCGAGAATAATTTCTACGTTTTCGCGAAATTGGTGACGGTAATAATCGTTTCTACAAGCAGCAAAGGCTTGCTCGTCAAGGGCATGTTATCATCGAAGCCGACATCGAGTTGGATGACGATGGCAGCGGCATACCGCTCGACGCGACCTATTATGGTACAAGGAAATTGCTTCCCGTCGTAAAATCCATCGAAGTGATTGATTAGCATAAAGGTAAAGAGAGACTGGCTGACTCGTGCCTGACTGCTTCCACTCTATCTCTCTCCGTTTCTATCTCTCTCTCTCTCTCTCTCTCTATCTCTCTCCCTCCCTCTCTCTTACTTTCTTCCAACCAACCTCGTCAATTCCTGCAGAATCTCCGTTCAATATTCTAATATCCATATTTGAAATAAACCATCTTGTCCCCTTAAACCTGTCCTACACGAGTACCAATATTATCAACGTTAATGGTCGTCTAATCGTCTTGTCGTTCGCGTGCACGGCCTCTTCAAGCTGTTCACTTTGTTATTTTAACTTTTTTCTGTGTTAGTTCATCCTTTTCCAACGCTGTAATATCGAGTTCTGACGTTTTTTTCTTGCCAGGTAAAGTGTCAAGATATAGGAGAAACGATATTGACTTTTTGTTAAGAATGTAACAGCGGTCTTTGGTGTACAAGTATCTTTACGTGACTTGTTTGTCATGCAAGTACCTCGTCGTAAAGCTCGAAAGAATGAGAGGATAGAGAGAACCTTTGTTGTGACGTTCCTGTGATTAGATACGAGAGGTGATAATATCGCTGGCAATCGGATGAACGATAAGAATCAACATTCCTGCGGAACGATAACTTGTTAAAACAGATAGTGAACACCAATCGCGTTTACCTTCTTTACTATTGCAAAGAGGAAGAAAAAGCCCTCTATGTCAAAGAAGTGAATGTAAAAGAAGCAGATATGAACGTAGATGACGAAGCGTAAGAAAGAACACCTTGTTTACTTTATACTATCATCTAAGATGAGAGCGTTTAGCTTCTCCTAGTCGTTGTAATAGCCGTTCCCGTGGTAGACGAGCTTGTTGGAACATTACTCGTTACCGGTATTATTAGGTAGTTATATGTGTCCGATGAAGTAAGCGAAGAAAGACTATTATAGCAAACGCTGACCCAAGAGGGTTGTTTTAACTAGGAATAACAGGAGCCGTAGATGCGATGTGCTAAGATATAATGGAGAACTCACCTTTCCGGATGTTGCGGATTTGTAAAGAGGTCCCATGATCACGTGATCGGTAGGACAACCGTCTGAATCGATCAGAACGATTTCGCTGGAGTCGACGCCATCCATAGCGACGAGTTCTCGGACGAAAATCTCGTAGGGGCTGTTGGGATCGAGAATCTCGAATTTGAGAGCCAACGGGTCGCCTACTTCGGCAGAAGGGATCGCCTCGTTCCCACTGCGATCGGTGATCTTCATCGCTACGTTCGGAGAATCGACAATCACTTCTTCTGACAAGGCTGGCGTAATGTCACCGTGCACGCCGAGATCGACTTCGTTCGAAACCGTCTTATTGGTCAGATCGTATTGGCAGGTCACTGCGAGGCCAAGGTCAGAGCTCGTCACGATCGTGTCGTGATGCTGAATCACAACGTCATTCAGATATCGGCCAAGTCCCTGCTGTCTAATGTTGCATTCGAGATCGTCGTAAGCCATTCGGAGTTCGAATTCAAGAGCTCCCTTCACATCCTGCACGCATGAATTCGGCGATCCCTTTGCATAGACTTTTCCATAGAAGAGTTTGCTAGTTTGAATTCTGGTTACCATATCTCCAGCTCGGCAATCGATTGTAACATTATAGCACGAACTCAGCTCGTATGTCGATGCTTCTGCCACATCCAAATAGGGTTCCTGAAATTATAGATATATGTAATCCTCATCAATTAGTCTTTCTTTCCCAACTAATAATACGTTCCGACGAAACGAAACGATAAATCAAACGAATATATCTTATTTGAATTAAAATAAATAGACATATTCGTTCGGATAATAAGCAAATTTCTCTGATATTATTTATAAATTTCTCTGATTACCCATAAACAATCATTTGTGTTTATCAATTGTGCATATCAAATTTTGTTAATTCATATATTTTGAGTTTCATAATGATATAACTGAATATCTATATCATCACGTAAAAATGTGTGAACGCTACGTATAATTAAATTTTGAAAAGCAAGCAATTTCGTTTCGTTCATTGATGGTAGATTCAACGAAACGTTAAATTACATATTTTCGATTTGCATTTATCTTAATACCTATCCATCTAGAGATTATTTTAATACGAGTTACTTTTATGGATTTACGTTTT
>NC_062189.1:13805046-13807546 GCF_912470025.1 Vespa velutina
TCGCTCTATCGATTTCGGATTATATTGCCTTAAGACTTGAATAATATTCATGGGTTGCACCGTTATGATTTCAATATTCTCTTGGAGCTGTCTCTTTCTTTTTTTCTTACTTACACACCCTCTTCCGTTTACGAAGAGTTGAAAATCACTATACGGCCTTACACGATTCGTTCGTGATAAAACCCCATTGGCTTCCTTCGAGAATATAATCTAATAAACGCAGCCCCCAAAGTTCTTTCGGATTATTGAAAGCCGCCCCTCCCTTTTAAAGCTAGCATTTCTTTTTTACGTCGACCTTATGCCGATTACGCATCTCTTCCCTTTCCTATTCTTTTGCTCGTTTCGATTTAAGTGTAATATTCTATGACAATAATATCGAAAGAATCACAAAAATCTAGTACGATTGACGAAGGATCGAATTATCTATCGGGAATCTTTTCGAATGGATTCTTTTCTTTCCAATTCGATTTTATAGAAAAAGCTTTTATTCTTTCTTACGTTCTAGGAAATATGTAGTTAGGAAGGTAGATATATCGAAGTAAAAAGTTTTCAAGAAGAGAAAGGGATGAAGGTAAGGATAAGGTCCAAAGTGGGATATTATTGCCCGTAGACCCTTTACCTCTGAAAAAGAAACTGAAAAGATACGGGCACTAAAAGCCGAAATCCAAAAGTTGGAGGATGATCAGATGATCCCGTATCTTTCTTGCTAAATAATTAATAGAAAAAAGAAAAAAAAGGGGATAAAAGAAGTTTACTTAAACAATACGAAATGCTGGGATCGAATGAAAAACTTGGCGTCGTTTCATGAATGAGGTTTTACCTTAACTTCGAACAGAAAAGTGCTAGAATGGTGTTAGAAAAAGATTATTCGGGAATAAAGAAGGTCATAAAATGATATGAATCGACTAGAAGAGCCCGCTGGCAATGTCGCACTAATTAAACTAAAAGAAAACAAAAAGATAAAACTAAGATGGTCTATCGTACGATGATAACGACTTTCTTCTCTCTCTCTCTCTCTCTCTCTCTCTCTCTCTCTCTCTCTCTCTCTCTCTCTCTCTCTCTCTCTCTCCCTCTCTCTCTCTCTATATCTTTCCTATTCTCTCTAGCTCTCTTAACGATTTTCTCTTCGAGAATCGGGACAAAAGATATGCCGCCTTCGTCCCGTACAACTTAGAGTAAATCTCGAGGGAAATTTTAACCTCCGAAGCAGATGTTAAATGCGAAGTTAACTTCAGGGAAGTGATGCTCCACCCTCTTTTCCCCCACTCTTCTCCTTCTGTTTTCCTTCTCTCTCTCTCTTATCTTATTCATTTCAATACTCTTTCCTTTTTCTCTTTGGATTTTTCTTTTCTCTCTCTCTCTCTCTCTCTCTCTCTCTCTCTCTCTCTCTCTCTTTATCTTCTTCAGACACTTTTCCTTAGCGTACTATTCCGAACAAATGGCGAGACAAAAAAGACGACGCGGATCAAGGCGCGGGTGCACCATGGATAAAAGGAAGGGAATAAGGAGGATGAGAAGAGGGCCAGAATGGAAAGGGAGGCGACTGTCGCTGGAAAAGAATTACAAGTGGCTCGCCCCGCTGCATCTCGATGAATCTCAAATTATTCGTCTTCCATGAAGACACAAGTGTTTCTCTCGTCTTTCTTTATTCTTGCACCATTCTATTCTTCCGAGCGACTTCTATCAATACGAAATAAATGGGGAGAGGAAGGGCGACGTGTACTCGGCCTTAGTGACGTTGATGTCGATGCAAGAACGTACAAGTACAACAACGAGTCGACGGTGCCGTGTTTCGTGAGTCGATAGAAACAATTTTCTTCGCTTGCGTGCACGCAGAAAGCAAAGAAGAGAAGTTATATTTTTCTACTTTCTCCAACTTTTTCGTTTTCGACTTTCTCGTTGTTTCTTCGAACATTTCTCACGTTATTTATAAACATGTCCGATCGACGCCGACGGCATTTTTCCGGAATTGATCGCAACAAAAGGATTATGGAAAGAAAAATGTGATGTTGGATATATAAAGAGCATTCGATAAACATTTTCGAGCATATAATTCGACGCGTCGACTATATCAAAAGTTTTTCTAAGGGTTTATGTATTCCGATATTAACGATGACTCTTCGAAAAAAACAAGATGGGAGGGCGTTTGAGCGAAGGAGGAAGAAGGAAGGAGGGAAGGATGGGGAAAGCGACTAATTTGCATTATTCTTTTGTATCCTTTCCCAAGCGATGGTGTACCGAGCGAATAATCCCAGCAGACACGGATAAGCGTATATATTAACGATTCTCGAGCAAAAAGCGGTTGCTCGGGCGGTCATAGTCGTACGCGCCCAGCCGCGTTTCATATCTGTAACATTATTTATCCTGTGCGCCGAGAGCGCGTAATATCCGAATTAACTAATCAGCTTTAAATTTTCGTGAAGCGGGAAATCTCTTTCTTCCTCTCTCTGTCCTTTCCTCTCTTTCTCTCTCTCTCTCTCTCTCTCTCTCTCTCTCTCCC